>NC_089321.1:14987291-15117291 GCF_036669915.1 Pocillopora verrucosa | reverse complement strand
ATAATACGCGTTAAACTTTAAAACTTTAAAGAGCAGCTGTTGCGTAGCAACGCTTTGTTTCTGTGTCGGCATGAAGATACGAGTTCGTTTCGCTTTTTTAGTGATGAGAGGTCGGGTCGGTAAATTATCAGGAATTTTTCTTTTAGGCAGAGGTTGCATCTTTTACTGAAGCTGTTGTAGGGAGAGCTAGATGATAAGACGCGCCATGAAATAGAATAGTCAATGTTGTCGTTCTTGAGTGTTGAGTGTTGAGTGTTGCTAAGTTCGGTGGAGTTTTTGTGCTTGGTGTGGCGGAATGATGCGGTGTGATTTCTGTGTCTTGTTTTGAAGTCGGTTTCTGTGGGTCCAATGTGCGATGGTGCCTAGGTTGAAGTCAAATTCGATGAGACTGAAATCTCTTCTCGCCTGCGTGCTTAATTGGTGGTGATAAAATGTGATTTTTAGACTGAATTTCCACTTAACTACGGTACCTTAAAGCATCTTCAAATTCCGGTTCAAAGTCATCCAGATACTTTTTATAAACTGCCGTGTTCTTTTCGTTTCCGTATTCAGTAAAAGTAAATGCTAAAGCGATAGCAAGAGTCGCTCCATACACAGCGATAAGGAGGAAGCTGTTCATGGCGAAGTCCTCCCTTCTTCTGGGTCGCACGCTTAGGCGCATGGTACATTTTGTACCCTTTTATAACAAGAATAAGAAGGCAATTTCCATATTTGGTAATCGTCTTAGAGGAGCCTAATTTATCAAGATATCAAGAGTTTCTTTTTACCAATATCGATTTTGTTTTTTAGATGTAGCCAACCGCCAGGATATATTTGACCAAAACATTGCTTCTGGCGTGAAAACGTTCTGCAAATTACGCGATCGTGGGTTTTCCGAACTTAATATCTGTTCTAAAATCTGTTTCTTAAAACAGACCGTGTCAATAACGAAGGACAGGAAGAGCACTTCCTGATGAATAACCGAGTCACCCGTTGCCTTTTACCGCCTTCGATTATGTGGCTTTTAGGGGTACGTGATGAAAACGATATCTGTTTATTTACCCCTAGATATGGAATGTTCTCGACCATTCAAGCAATACTTAAAGTTCATTTAAAGCTTGGAAACGCTCCAATGTCAATTATTCACAAAAATGAAAGTGAATAGTGGTACATATATATATATATATATATATATATATATATATATATATATATATATATATATATATAAATAAATATATATGGTTGGTAATTGGCGATTGAATTGTTGATGGGCGATGTTGTCTCTTTGGCTGCTTGGAGGCGAATAGTACTTGTTAATCACTTCCGGTCACTTCAGCCGATCAACGCGCGTGAAAAGCACTATCCACTCGTGTGGTATATAGTAGGATAATATATCACTTCATTCCAAGAAACTGGATGATGTCATGTTATCGAATAAATTGATGTAAAGTACAAATTCATTTAACACATCCAACCAGTATGAGAAAGACTTCTATATGTCAGTTCTAGTTTCCGGCGTCACTTTTTACCCTGTTCGTTCTAAAACACTTCCTACCACTCTTGATTGTAAAGCGGACGCATATTGCTTGACCAGTCATTACCCTAGCATGGAGAAGAAAGTGCTAATAAAGGCCCGTTCTCTGACTGTCCATGTTGTGAACCTTACTTAACTTGCAAGGTGCAGGAACGAAGCAAGCGTTTATATTGTTTGTTTGTTTCCTAAACATTTTATAGTTTAAATGACAATTCATGTTCTTTAAGAGCTAAAAAGAGGCTGGCTTTGAAGCTTTGAGCTATATATATTTTTTTTATTAGAGTGTGTAACAGCAAAACACAAACATGATATTATTTAAGGAGTCGCCAGATATGAGTGCACTATTTTACAGTGGTAAATAATGTCACGTCCACATTTGCGTCGTGCCTAGGCAGATTTCTGCATTCGAGTATCCCTAAATCAAACTTATAACAGAAGAGGACATTCTGAAAAATAAACTAATTCTCTCAGCCAAGGCACGAATGTTCTTGGCGTTCAGTCCGTCAGTCTTTCCTCTTCCTGGTAGCCTTACGCATATGGTGTGAAAAACGTTTCCTCGACTATTCAGTCACGATCACCTCGGCTTGAAAACGAAACTTTACGTCAAGGGTGAGAGGAAACAGATCTATTTTTGGCGCCGGTAATGTTAGGATACTTAGTAACTCTGACGACCTCCGAGAGAAAATGAAGACATGCTAAAATGCATGCAAGACCAACCAAGATTTCTCCAACCAAGTTCGTTTCTCGTTGCAATTTATTCTGTCAGCTTTCTTTTTCTAAAAACGAGACATCGATAAATGTTAATGATAATTAAGCGTCGACGCCCTTTTTTCCTTTGTGTTGAATTTTGATGAGCCCACGTCGGAGACTCGTGCGTCGTGGTGCACAGTGCATTTCATATCCTTCGATAGTAGGTACAAGTGATTGATTTTCATATTGATTCCGAGCTCTAAGAGCCCTCTTTATCAACAGATAAAGTGCTCGATCACGAATTTATTTGAGACGCTGATATTCCTGAGCGCATTTTCTCGCGTTCACGTTTGCATCATGTTTTAGCAGATCTCAATTTCCGAGATCTCTGATTTCAAGAATTCAAAGTGGTCAGCACTGATAAATAAGAGAAGAGGGAGATATTCTGAAAAAAATTAACCTTTGACAGCCATTACACTTGTTATCAATCTTCAACCGTATCGCGGAAAATTAATCTCCTCAACTTTTCAGTCATTTGGCCTTAATATTGAAGTTTTTTGTCAAGAGTTAAAAAAAGATCTATTTTCGTCTCCGATCGCCTTTGGTCATTTTCTGATGATGACTTCCCACTTCTACTTAAGTTGTCCAATCGTCAGTTGGTACGCCCTACAACAGTCACACTCTCACGATCGATCACACCACAAAAATGAACTCTTTCTCTCAAATGTATGATTAGGCCACATACCTTCCAATATGGTCATCGTTGCACATGTTTATTGGCCTTTAAATCCCATATATAATCCACGAAAAGCTTTTTAATGACAAATTGAATGAGAAAGCAAGTGTAATACATTATCTTAAGATGTATTGGATTTGTATGAACGCGCAATTGTAAGAAAATAGAATGAAAAAAGTTTGAGGTAATGACACGAGTATAGTTTGCTTCTTTTGAGGCGGCTGTTCATTTTTTTTCCCCCGGTAAAATATTGAGTTGATGGTGTGAACTCGATAATAAACTGTGATTTTTAATATTAATTAGTTGAAGGAAATTTAAGATTAGAGAAAATAAAAGAGTGAAAAAAAAGTTCTCCTTAATTGAAGCAAGAGTTCCTATGCCAAAAGAAAATGAAAGCATAGCCTCTTGGTATTCCGTTTTGACACGCATTGCTGCAATGAGGGGAAGGAGGGGAAGTGAAAAGTGCAACTATCAAATATTTTACCAATAAAGTTCTAATCTCGCCGCAGTTTAGTCTGTCTTTTCTGAGGTAGCATGGGCTATGGACAGTTGTTTAAATTAAAACATCAGTAAATAAGGATGGAATACATCAGCGTCGATGCCTTTCTTCCTTTTGCAACATATTTTAAAGAGCCCAAAGAACGTCTAAGAATACTCAGTGGTTCTTCACATCAAGACTTTTACGAAGGTGTTCATTATCCGACTACTTATTTTAGGTACATCACAATCCAGGGAAATAAAAGCAAATAAAGAAGCAGTTTGTGACAGGTACTGCGTAACGCTTCCATATCGGATTGACTTTTTACAGTACAAAATGATCGATTGTAGAAATAACCTGTACAATATCGCAGGATATTTAAACTCGATTCGTGCTTTATTATTGCTATAAATAATTCAGGTAAGCTGGATAATAAAATGTTATGGTGATATGGTCACCAGATAAAAAAAAATGTCATTTACATGTTTCCAAAATGGATGATATTATAAAAAAAACTGATATAAAATAGCAAACGAATTCTATCCATGCACTCTCCTTACATTATTAAGCCTTATATGTGTTATTTACAATCGCTCTCGTCCCTCTGTAGCCCTCGACGTTTAGTTCGTAAGTCAAAAAACTTTTAGCAACCCATAGTCAAATTGCGTAGATAAATAAGCTTTACTATTTTGTTCATCTTAGCCTTCATGAATGTTTAAACTACAATTTAAAACCACTAGTGCAATGGGGACAATTTACTTCTCGAAAGTGGGTGCTGAATATCGCGCTGGCTTTGAAGTAGCAATTTCCTTTTTCTCTTATTATCTAGAGTGCTTCTAAATTTGGTTTTTTAGCAGTTTATCTACGAGGTGATTGCGCTCGTTAAGGTTGTGTTGTTTGCGTATCTGATATATGAAAATTTACAACGGTAAGGTTAGAAAGATCGTATCGTTTTGCAGCTCACAAAATTTAAGATACTTTTCAGATTTGATGAATTTTCCTGGGGTTCAATCGCAGGGGTTTTTGTGGTCTTAGACGTTCTTTGGGATATCATGCAATGCTCCCTTAAAATTTTCCAAGCATAAGTAAACCACGGAGAGCCCTTCATTCTCGAAGAACCTTAAACGCCAGTTTTGCTCATCAAGACCATTCCAATTTCAGATATTGTTTTTTTCCTTTCTTTCTTTTTTATCGTATTCCGCGTTTGAAAATATGACAAATCCAGAAGGCAGCGCTCCAAAATATTTTCCAACGTTCCTGTGAGTTCTTTGTTCAGATTTCTATGAGCTTGATTCTTACCAGGAGCTTGTATCAAGAACAGTTGAGGAATGTGGGAAGTCTTATATTGTCTATTATCGATGTTCACAATGAGAAAATACATTTTATTCTATGTATCTTCGCTGATATAAAATGAGATTTGTTTCACTTAGTGGTAAAAGATACATTGCGTAAAATGAAATAGAACACGCAATATGTGCCTCAATGGTCAAGGCATCTGGTATAGAGAGACGCCCAGTTCTAAACGCCACCATTGTGTGTTATTTCGTATAATACAATACCAAAAATGACCTTATGGATTGGAGACAAGTATTGAGTGCCCCACAGTAAATAAATAGGTTCATAAGGGTATTTGTTGCCATACTAGTTAAATCAAACTTCATTCGGGCCAAAGGGGCTTTACAATTTTATAGTGGAGTTTGTATCGTTTTTCCTCTCTGTGCTTAATTGGTGGCAATAAAGGATACGATATCTTCAATTTTAAACTTAGTACCTTAACGAATCTGTCCAGACCGCTGTGTTCTCTTCTTTTCCATAATCAGTCATACTCAATGCCAAGGAGATAACAAGAACCGATCCATAAACGGCGATAAGGAGAAACCTGTTCATGGCGAAGTCTCCCGTGCCTCTGGCTCCTTCGCTGGGTGTACAGTGCATTTTATATCCTTTGATAGCAAATAAAAGTGAACGATTTCCATATTGCATGGTCAACAGATAAATTGCTCGATCAGTCTTGTTCACCAATATTTCAGTTTGGTATGTAAACCTACGTGATACTGTTGTAACCTGATGAAACCGGCTGAGAAGACGATATAACCCAAAACATTTCTATAGCTGCACTATGATCATTTATACAATTTACTCGCCTCTTGAAACTGATCAGTCTAGTGGGAAAGACAAAGAGGAGAATAACACTTCCAGATAAACATTTTAATCCAATGTTTTTTCAATGTTCTAGCTTAATTAGAAAGCTAGCCAAGCCAAGCTACTGCAAAGGCCCCAGGATGAAAACGATCTTTAGTCATTGACGTATGTATCTGAAGTGTTTTTTTCTCCTATTAGGTTCCGTTTATGTAAGCTCTTATAAGGTCAATTTACTGATAGATTTAGCTGCAGAGAGATCACTCTCTTATCTTTTTAATCGCTGTCTCGTCTTTGTTCTATTTGGCGTTCAAAACACTTCTTACAATTGGTACTCTTGATTTTGATGCGGAAATATATTGCCTAGATCATTCATTGATCTCGGCGTAAAGGGGAAGTGTTCCAAATTTCTTAACTCGTGTTATATAGCGTTTGACTTTAAACAAATGCAGCAATTTTTTTGCCTGTTTATCAATATTAAAGTGTTTCTAGTTTGTTTAAGCAATTTATATATATATATTTATGTATATATTTTTGCAGATCCTGATACACTTGCAATTGTAGGGAGTGTTTCGGTAACCACGATATTCCAGTAAACTTATAATAATCACGTCCTGGCGATAAACTTTATCATGGAACAATCAAATGAGGGAGTCTATAGATATGAGTGCACTTTTTAAGAGCGGTTAACAATATCCGGGCCACATTTTCTTCTCGAAAGTGCAAAACAGAGGGTGACTTTAAACAATTGTAGCAAAAGTTTTCGCCTGCTTATCACCATTAAAGTGTTTATTAATTTTTTTTGTTTTTCAAAGCTTAGTTCAGACGTCTTTCCACTCATGTGCCGGAACTAATTGACGAATTAAGTTCGGAAAAAGAGCGACGTCTGAGTCAGTTCGGTTCTACAGCTTTAATTAGATGCGGTAAATATCGTCAAGCTCGACAAGGTCTGTCGGATTATTCGACAATGGAGAGGCAGCTGCTTCAAATTGTAGAAAATCTCTCTCGTCTTTAAATTTGAAATGGCAATTTTTCTCTTCCTCTCCCCCCTTTGCATTCTTTTTGTATTCACGCGCAGTGCGCGTTATTTCACATATTAGCCAATCGCATCAAAGAACTCTAACCTTGACAATGGAAAAACTGACGTGGACATTTTCTTGTACTTTTAGTTTTTTTTTTCGCGAATTTTACTTACTTTTTGTTTTTTAAACTTTCGTTCGCGTAAATTTGTCTCTCCTTTGATTGGAATTTTGAGAAGTTTTGGAGTTTTCATTTTAGCCAAATCTTGTGGTTTGTTTAACAAGTTTATACATATTTTCTGTGGAGTTTTGAGTCTAGTCTCTTTTTTCTTAAATGGATTTTTTACACAAACGTCGCTCTTCTCATGTGTATAGATTGTGATACAATTGCAATGCTCGGGAATATTTCGGCAACCACGATATTCCAGTGAACTTAAATAATTGCGTGCAAGCGATAAACTTAATCATGAAAAAAATCAAATGAAGGAGTCTGCAGATATGAGCGCATTTATTAAAAGTGGCTAACAATATCAAGGCCACATTTTCCCTCCGAAATTGTTAAATAGAGGATTACTTTGAACAAGTGCAACAAAATTTTTCGCCTGTTCACGATCACCATTAAAGTGTTAATAATTTTCTTTTAGCAACTTATTTCCATGCACTTAATAGGACTGCTGGATTTTTTAATAAGTCCTGATACACTTTTAAACCCCGGGAATATTTCGGGTACCACGATATTCCAGTGAACTTAAAATAATTGCGTCCTAGCGATAAACCTCATCATGGAGCAATCGAATGAAGGAGTCGGTAGATATGAGTGCACTTTTTGAAGAGTGGCTTACAATATCACGGCCACATTTGTTTTGTATTTTGGCACATATATCCTTCCGGGTATCTCTGATTTCAAGACTTCAAATTCAAATTTTGACGCTAATCAGGAACAGACGAGGACTGACATCCTGATGAATGAGCTACTCCTTCCAGCCTCGTTGCAAATGCTCCAGGCTTCGATAACATTAGCCCATCCACTTAAAACGTACCCTCCCTAATAATAAGCCGAGAACAAATTCCTCCCAAATTCATTGGCCTTGGCCTATTAATCCAGCTTTTTGTCAAAATAAAATCTACTTTGTCCCCGATCTCTGCTGATTGTTTTATGTTTTCACGGGTGAAATGATAACGTAAATGACAACGTATTTCACGTTCGTTCAAACAACAGGATTAACCGCGCCTCCTATGTTCAAGGTATTAAATCTACGATATAATCATCACTGCACATCTTTGTTGCCCATCGAATCTTATCCACTCAAATTTCGATTTCCTCACCATAATATTGAGCACGAGAAGAAGTGTAAATTTCAAATGAAATTATTTTCTTAATGCGAATATGCATACACCGCGTATATTGGTTCAGAAATATAATGTTTATTTGTGACAACCGCCTCTTCAAATAGAAAGATATTCTATTTTCAGCCAAAATATCACGCTTTTTCTATTTTAACACTGCTTCAATAGGTATCGTAGGTTTGTTGTTGAGCAGTTATTGATATGAGTAAAAACCTTTTGCCGCCACGTTGAATACAGAGGACCTGTTGAAATGAATGACTTATTCTTTTTTGCGCACAAAATCTGCGTATAGCACGCTGGCCAGCTGGGAAGTTTGGTTCCTAGTCTTTCTTAGTTTGCAGACGCCCAATATAGAACGGCTGAGGTATTCTCTGCTGCTATTTTCGGTTGTTATCCTTCATTACAGTGCAACGACTTCAACCGATTCGTTAACAAAGAATTTCGATTTGTGGTTTTAAAAGCCAACCAAATTTAATCCTTAAATTAACTTGTATTTTTCAACTGTGGGAACAGCCGCGGCAGATTCAAAATTTCGATGAGTGTTTTGAAGCGGCCGCGTTTGATTTTCCGACTGTATGTACAGTTTTAGTCAATAAATAAATGTCGATTACCAAAGCGGCCCTTTGTCGAACAAATTTTAATCGATATTGAAAGATACCTGAGCGGTTGAAATTTCAAAACAGAAATCGGCCCTAATAATTTTTTCTACGCCTTTGTGGTTTGCGTAAGCCAATCAATACAAAGCGACCGTTGGTATAAACTCCTTCGCTTCCTTTTTTGAGAAGCAGTTAGTGTTGGATAAGTGCGAGATTATGTCCGCACAACTTAGAATCAATCAGGCTGGTGGGCTTTTCGATAACGGTAGACGTTTACCAAACTTTGTTCGCGAAAGGGTCTTGGATCTTCACCACGATGGAGTATCTCAGCGCACAGTTGCACAACAACTTTGTGCAAGTCGTCGTTTTGTTCAAAATGTCTTGCGTGACTACGATTTGACAAACTCTTGTTTTCAACCACCAAAACGCCACAAAGGTCACACTGTTCTGACTCCAGATGCTGCTGAATGCATTGAAATTGAAAAAAATTATAAACCTAGTATCTATACCCCCGAATTACAGAATAGACTTATATTGGATGGCGTTCTACACCCAGCGGACTTGCCTCATCCAAGTACAATTACCAAATTCGTTAGAAACGAACTACTGATGACAAAAAAGAAAATTCACACGGTTCCGTCTGAATCTAGAACAGCAGAGATCGAATCCCGTACGAACTTCTCTCTTAATAAGGTCAGTGATTTGGTTGTCAGTACAATCCACTTTTTCGACGAGGCAAGTGTTACAAAAACTACAATGAACAGACGATACGGAAATTCAATAATCGGGACTCCTGCCTTTGAAATCCAGAGATCTGCATCCAATGCAACTTTTACAATAAATCTTTTACATTCCTGTCTGGGAGTCGATTTTGTAAATATACTCGAAGGCGCTTCCAACGGTAACGAACTCTTGTTTTTCTTTGAGGAAGCTGTGGAAATAACGAGGCGGGATAGTTCTGTTCTCCTTGAAAGGGGTGATACTGTTATCATGGATAATTGTCCATTTCATCACGTACTCTCCGCACTTGAACACTCGCGAACTCTGTTTTCACCAGATAAAGGCTTTTCTCAACAGAAATCAGTTGTTGGCTGCGAGTGAAACAGAAATTGCCATTCACGAAGCATGCGACAGAATCACGCAAAAGAATTCGATGTCATATTTTAGGCACTGTGGGTATTTGATACAGAAAGAAACTCAGAAGGAGTTCTTGATCTTCTTGTTTTATGTGAATATCTGTACCTGGCAATCATACGCGTGATAAACTAGCTGGAATTGCCTTGGTGCTCGAGAAAAATTACATCTGATGAACAAAGAACTTAGTGGTTTACCTTTTTTAGAAAATAAAAAATAAATTTTGTAAATGTGCATTGTTAATTATTATTTTTTTTTTTCCATATAAATATTTTGTAGAAACATCAAATATAAGTACAAAAAACCTTGTGGCTTCGTTGTTACAATGTAATAAAATTGAATTTAAGCGTGGTTTATTATCTTTTTTCCGAAAATTGAAATTTTCAAGCCTGACAAGTTTTGATAGCCGTCACGCTGGTATGTAATCTGCGATGTGCATCGAAATATAAAAATTTGCGTTCGTCTTTGAGTCATTTCCCGCTTTTTCTCGCCATGATGGCAACGCCGAAAAGTGAAGTGTACCAACGGCTTTGTTCAATTTGTAATGGACTCGAACTCGAGCGTCTAGCTGGGGAATTTGAAAGCAGAAGTTTCCGCACGGTAGATTCTTTGAAATACATAAAGTCGTCGGATCTCGATGTCCTGTTTCCTTCACCTCACAAATTAATGATGGCGGAGAAACGAATCATCGAAAGTGAAATAGAGAAGGTAAGAGCCTAAAGAGAGAACAGTTACCACCACGACAGCTTTTTCCCGCTTTACCCAGGTAAGTATCCTATGATCAGACTCCTACATTCACCAGCCCTTCAGCGGGAAATTTTGTCTTTCTCAACAACACCAGCATCCACAAAACTTTTCGTCTTACCGCCAAAAGTTCTGAGGAAGCCGGATTTGGAGAAGTCACCGAGCCGCAAGTTTCTACCCAGCCTGCATCTTATCTCAAAAGAAGAGAAGACGATCTCGAGCGTTACAAGCGAGCTAATGTTGACATTCTTTCACTAGTGTAAATGGAAGACCGCATCATTTATATTGTATTATGTTATGTTGAAATGTTGAGTTTACAGTTTACATGTGAATACACAATTCAAGTTGTTGCGTTTAAATGTCTGTTTAACTTTAACTTTAAGCGGGAGAATGTTTGGTCACTGGGAAAGGTTTGACCGACAATTTTATCAGCCGGATTTACCACATAGTAGCGAAGTTCTATAAACAGATGTAAAGTCGGATATATTCGTTGCAGATTTCCCTTTAGATCCACATTTTTCGGCTTCCGTATTTTTATGAGGTTTGTTGGTTGGAATAAAGGCCAATTCATGTTTTCTAATTGTTTATAAATTTTGACCGGTCAGTAAATCCCGAACTTTGATCGCGGTCGCTTCAGCATACTTGTATTTTAGGATCTGTCGCGTCTGTTCCCACCACCAAGTTAAATTTAGGAACAAATCTGATTGGCTTTTAAAACCACAAAGTCGAAATTCTTTGTTAACGAATCAGCTTCTGATTGGTTAAATAACCTTGGATGGCCCCCATTGAAGTCGTTGCACTGTAAATATGTTTCCATGTTGATCCATGTATTTTGTAAGTATGATGTTTTAATGTAAAACAAGTAATATGGTATTCAGAAAAAATGCTTCATTACTCGAAGGCGACAATGCAATGAGAATACTCCTCGCATGCAGTCATGGAAATAGAAATAATGTAATTAACAAATAGGAAGCCTTGACTGTACTCTGTTCTGTTATAAAGCACTTAGGAAGCGGCTACAGCACGAAAAAAGTGTAGGGAGAAACACGAAACGTAGTCAAGTGTTTCTGCCCACTTCTTGAGTGCAGCCGAATTCACCGGAACATGAAGATCGGGATGACAGCGCGGCAAAACTCAGCTGCAGTGACAGATGTTACTTTCCACTCAACGCATCGGAAAGGATATCAGAGCAAGCTCTTATTTTTTCACTCGAAGGGTGGCCGGTGTAGTTTCTTTTGCTTGCTTTTCTGTGATGACCGGAGATCGCCATGACGAGGGAGACGCGATGGACTTCAGCATGATCATATTCGCTCAGACACCGTCATGATTAGAATGAATTTTAACAGTTATGCCGGTTTGGTTATATTTTTCATCATTTCTTTCCTTTGTTTGGTTCTTCTGTTGCTACTTGCCAGCTCGCTTGTTCCGAAACGTCACTTTCAATTATGGGAAAAAAGCTAAAAAGAAGTCCCGGAAAAGGTCGAACATAGTACAATTTGGCAGATGGCGTGACAGCTTAAGAGCACGCTCTTTCAACCAATGACAGCGCGCGTTATATCCGAATTTTATTATAATGGGTAATATACACCTTTGTGTTCAGAAGTTTAGGCAGACATGAGTGAAAGTTTCCAGAGTTGTCAATATATTTGACGTCAAAGAGGTTACCTGCTTATCTATCCGGCGGTTGACATGACATTTTCTTCCGATTCTGACTGATTTTATGGCAATAAAGTCACCGTTTTAAGCTTATCAGTTGTAAATGAGAAAAATGAACAGACTGCTCCTTTTAGTGTTGGTCGGCTTTATCCTGGCCATAGGATTCGCCCTGCAAGATGGAGAGAACAGCACCGAAATCGAAAAAGGTGCAGTTGACTTGAAAGCAGCAGACGCGGAGAGGTAAGTGACAGAAATTAACCCCACATAGTATTTTCTTTTAATCCTACTGCTGCTTATTAGAAGTTCTCGGTGTAGACTGAAGAAACTTTCCACGACTGCGAAGTTCAATTAAGAAAAAAAATTTCCTTGTCATAGAAAAACTTCAGACGATCCTCTTTTTAGGGCTGTTGACAACTTTCACTCATTTTGACAATATTTGAATATTCTCAGCGTATTGCGGAAAATTTCGTCTCCGATAGCCTTTGGTCATTCTCTTATTATGACCTTCCCCTTTCACTTAAGTTGTCCAAACGTCAGTTGTTACGACCTACAACAGTCTCACTCTCACGATTGATCCAACACAAAATGAACCGTTTCTCCCATGTTGAAACCATATATCGTACGATATACTCATCGTTGCACACGTTTATTTGCCTTCAGATCCCACATACTCCATGAAAAATTATCCAAAGAAAATTTGAATGAGAAAGAAAGTTTAACGTGTTATTTTCAATTGTTAGGAAAATATCAAAGAATGAAAAATTGATAAGGTACTGACACGATTATAGTTTTCTTCTTTAAACAAAGGCGGTCATCAATTTTTTCCCCAGTAAAATACTGAGTTAGAGAACGTGAACTTGATTTTAAGCTGCTGGCGTTGAAGTAGCAATTTCCTTTTTCTCTTGTTATCTTGAGTGTTTCTAAATGTGTTTGTTTAATAGTTTATCAACGAGGTATATTACGCTCGTTGAGGTTGTGTTGTTCGCGTATCTGATGTGAACAATTGTCAACTGTAAGTTTAAAAAAAAAAATCGTACCGTTTGGCAGCTCTTTTCCGAAAAAAAACAAAAAAACAGAAACGGAAACAGAAACAGAAACAGAAACAAAAACAGAAATAAAAACAGAAACAGAAAAAGAAATGGAAACAGAAACAGAAACAGAAACAGAAACAGAAACAGAAACAGAAACAGAAACAGAAACAGAAACAGAAACAGAAACAGAAACAAAAACAAAAACAAAACAAAAATTATAACACTTTTTAGATTAATTGACTTTTGTAGGGGTTCAAATGTTGGTTTTTGTAGTCTTAGACGTTTATTGGGATGTCATGCAATACTCCCCCAAAACTTTCTAAGCATAAGTAAACCATTGAGAGCCCTCCATTGTCGAAGAACCTTTCACGCCAATTTTGATTATCGAAATTATTCCAATTCATCATAGTTTTTTTTTCTTTCTCTCTTTCAATCGTATTCCGCGTTTGATAATGTCACAAATCCAGAAAGCAGCGCTTGAAGAGACTTTCTATCGATCCCGTTAGTTCTATGTTCAAATTTCTATGAGCTTGATTCTTACTGGAATGGTCAGCGGTCATCATGGGAGTCGGACGTGCTTTTGCTCGCTCTCTCAAAATTCTCCTCTTTTTGACAATTTTTTGCGCTAGAGGCTTGTTGCACCTCAAGAGATGTTTAATAACCGAAGTGAGTTGCTTGCCTCCACGATCTAATGGAAAGTACTTGACGCATGGTGAGATCACCAACTTGTGCCACGCTTTTGTAAAGCGTTCTGGTTTGGGCAGCCATCTTGATTTCAAGCTTGTTCCCAAGCGTAAGAAGCACTTCTTCCTTCGCAGAATCTACCATCACTGCAATTCAACTGCTTCTTTTCAACTGGATAATTTAGCCCTCTGTGGAGAAGTTCATCCTAATCCAGGTTTTGACCCTGAAGTAAGTTTAATACAGGACAGAAATACGCAAACTATAAGTAAACGTAAGAACATGCTGGTTTATTTAAATGCAAGAAGCCTTCTTCAACATATCGATGAATTGAGATTGATCTTTAGCAAAGTATTTCCTCCCATCATCGCTATATCTGAAACCTGGCTGGACAATTCTATCAAAGACTCTGAAATGGCAATTCCTAATTACTCAGTAGAGCGTTTGGACAGAAAAGACAACCGTCGTGGAGGAGATTATTGCAATTTCTTGCTGCTAATGAACTAGAACAAATAATTCAAGAACCCACTCGTGTTACTTGTAACACAAGATCTTATTGATTTACTCGTTACGTCTACCCCAAGTCTGTTCAGATCTTCAGGAGTTCTTAGTACAACTATAAGTGATCATTACCCTGTTTTTGGACTTATGAACGGCCCAGCAATTTGTCCACATAAGCATTGCATCTTGACAACGCGGACTCGGAACCACGAAAGTAGGAAAAATTTCATCAATGACTTAAAGAAAACTCCTTGGACCTTTCTTGAGTTTTTCGATGACGTGGAGGACATGTATTCCGCTTGGGAGTGCTTGTTTAAATCATTAATTGATTCCCACTTTCCCATCAAAAGGAAAAGACTCCGAAAGCAAACGCACCCATGGTTAGACAACTCTGTGCTACGAATGATGAGAACCCGGGACAAGGCGCATAAAGAGGCCATAAGAACTGGTCTCACTGAAGACTGGCAAAAATATAGGCGACTCCGTAACCAAGTAACTAGCAGTAACAGGAAAGACAGAAAAGCCTATTTTTAGAATAAACTTCAAGAAAATCGAGCTAACCCTAAAGCCTACTGGAATACACTTTATCAAGTCCTTCCATCAAAGGATAGGAGCACCAAGATTGTAAAACTATTGATAGATGGTAACCAAGTGACTAACAAGACAGCTATAGCGAATTCAGTAAATCAGTATTTTACCACGATTGCATCTACATTGTTGGCAAATCAACCTCCCCCAGAACCGCAACCAATAAAGCCATCGCCATCTAAGCTCTTCAAGTTTAAACCTTTATTGGGTTCAGATATGTATATGGCTCTGAAGACAATAAACCTCAGTAAGGCCACTGGTGCAGACAACATCTCGGCTAAGTATTTGAAGATCGCTGCACTCCACATTAGTGGAACTTTAATCAAGATATTTAACAAATCGTACAATTGTGGCCGATACCCATCTGCATGGAAGATCGCAAAAGTAAGTCCTGTTTTTAAGGGGGGGGGGGGTCAGAGGCAGAATGCGATAATTACAGACCGATATCTGTGCTTCCGTGTATTTCTAAGATACATGAATCTCTTACAAACAAGGCCCTTGTTAATTATGCACAAGAAGCTGGTCTGATAAAACAACACCAATTCGCATTTAAGAAACATTCATCATCTATGGTTGCCCTAATTCGAGCTGTAGATTCATGGAAAATGGCTATTGACAGATCAGAAAAAGTAGTATGTGCGTTTTTGGATTTAAAGAAAGCCTTCGAAGTTGTAGACCATAATGTCTTGCTACAGAAGCTTGCTCAACATGGTGTGACTGGCAAGGAACATGAGTGGTTTGAAAGCTATCCGTCTGGAAGACTCCAGTTTGTCTCATGTGATGGAACTGATTCCGAATAATTGACGATTACCTATGAAATACCGCAGGGTTCTGTGCTAGGCCCGACTCTATTTAATATTCATATAGATAGCATTTCAGACGTTTGTGATAGCTGTGATATTGTATTGTACGCCGACGATACAGGAATTCACACCAGCTCTAAAGATGTTAAAATTGCTGAACAGTATGTAAATGAAGATCTTGGAAGAGTTACCGATCGGCTCAGTACTGATGGTCTTATCTGCAATCACAAGAAATCCGAAGCAATCCTGATTGGATCAAAACACGCAGTGAAAAATGCTTCAGACTTACAAATCATTATGGATGGGAGGCTACTGAAACGGTGTGAAGACTTCAAATATTTAGGTGTTTATATAGATAATACTCTTAGCTGGAACAAGCATATTACATATTTAGCCTCTAGGATATATCCCAAGCTTAAGGTGTTAAGTAGAATTGCACCCTTTCTTAGTCAAAGAGTGCTTTTAAATACCTATAAACAAACGATATTACCCATAGTAGACTATGGCTGTATCGCAGGTAATTTAGTGTTAACAACTGAGTTGAAAACGTAAATTAGCCACCATAAAGGGTAAAAAAGCTGACGTTTCGAGCGTTAGCCCAATCGCTCTGACGAAGGGCTAACGCTCGAAACGTCAGCTTTTTTACCCTTTACGGTGCCTAATTTACGTTTTCAACCCAGTTGTTAACACTAAATTACCTGCTATACTCTCCCACTGACGCAGCACCACAGTTTCTTTAGAAACTTACCCCTTTATTCATATGGCTGTATCGTATGGGGGCACTGTGGAAAGAACAACCCACAGCGTTTAGAAAGGTTACAAAATCAGGCCGTGCGTACTATCCTCTCTACAAATCGTAATACATGTTCTCAAGAAATGCGTAGTAAGCTTTCCTTATTATCATTGGAGAGTAGACGTAGATTCCTAAGACTTAATCTTGTTTTTAAGATTATACATAATATAAATTGCCCACAGCAATTAGAGAACTATCTCCTTAAGAGATCAGCCTTTCATACCAGAGATTTTAGAGACTCTACCTTATTGAACATTGTTGCTACAAAGACCAAACGTCATTTAAATGTACTGCTGCTAGGGAGTGGAATCTTTTACCAAAGGACATTCGAGAGATACAGTCTTTATCTAAATTTAAGGCGATAGTTTTTGAACATTTTTTAGAACACGATAAATCTGATCATTTATGTAGTTTAAAATTAGTATTAGCTTTTCTATATATTTTATGTTATTTTAATTCATACTTTAGTTCTTTATAGGGTTTCTCCTTTGATTTTGATTGATACTATTTATCATGCTGATCACTAGTTCATACCAGCCAATCTATTAGATTGCTGATTAGTCTTATCAGTTGAAATAAAGCTTATTATTATTATTATTATTATTATTATTATTATTAGAAGCTTTTAAAAAGAACAAGCGAGAAATGCGGGAAGTCTTGTATTATCTGTTATCGATATTCACAATGAGAGAGTACATCTTATTCCCTATATCTTCGCTGATGCGAAATGAGATTTGTATTGTTTGGTGGTAAAAGATATCATGTGTAGAATGAAATAAACCACGTTTTATGTACCACGAATATTATCACAGTTCAAATAACAACCAGTGCTACTACTTTTTGTCTCGAAAGTGAGACAAAGAAAAATTATCCAGATTTCGCGCTGCCGAAATAGGTCAAGAGTATACTGCATGAAAAGGTTAAAAAAAAGAGATGGTGGACTTTCTGGTTTTTTTTTCTTTTTTTTCAAATCAGGAACCCCTCATACACTTGGACTTAGCACATAACGCTCTTTATAGTTCAACAGTGCGGCATTGAAATTTAAAATTCGAATATCTGTAGTTCGTATCCTCTTGAGGAAATTAAAGCTCTTTTATCTTTTTTTCCTTTTACCCACGCTCATGACAGAACAATTAACATGTTTTTTTCCCAAATGACCCGCTTTGAATTTTTCCTTAAATAACTGATCTTAATTAATTTAGTAAATATACAATTTTTATTTTATCGCCGTTAAGTGATGACATCTTGTCAGACCTTTTAGGAAAATGACCTTGATACTAGGGGTCAATACATTTGAAAAAGGAAAGGAAAGTTTCATATAACTGAGCACAAAATACGCGAATTAAATTTCTTGTTTATTGCCCACGTTTACATTACTTTGAAAGGAAATGGTCTAGTATAATGAAAACAAAACTATTTCTAAGTTTAACTAGGGTTTAAATAGGATTTCTTTGTCATGGCCACGCATTACTGCAGAGAAGGATTCAAAATGAAATTTTTCTTTTAGTCTTCGAGTTTGGACGGTTCCCATAAATCTGTTAATATAAAAATATAAAAGGATCCAATATTAATGAAAGACTAATTTATCAATCAAAGGGAGAATGTAGGGTACCTTGGTGTTCAGTATATGTATAATAAATGTCTTTAATTGTAAAGGTGAGGATAACCTATGAATGGGTTTTATTTAATGGTTCAGTATTTACTGTTGCTTGTGCGACCGTATAGCGTGAAACAGTTAAATAACTCAGTCGCATGAAACCATACATTAAATAAGTCCCAATTAATTTGGAATTACTGGTGCGTTGTTTGTTAGGAGGAAATGGGGGAGGGGGGTGAAACTACGAAAACCATTAAACCAATTTTAAATCCTTCGGAGTGGATAAGGGAAATGGAAACAAACTGCATCAAAATGTGACACTGGGTAAGGTAATCAAACCAAGGCCAATCATGTGAGAGTTAAGAACCCTCAACAAAGCTTCACCGCTACTGAATGGATTACTATATTTGAAGGAAAGTTATTTGGAGCCAGCTGAGGACTTAACAAGTACTGACCTCATGGATATCAACTGTTTGATATACTTTAGCCATTTCTACGCCGACGGCGCACTCCTGAATGGCGGCGGCGCCGCAATAGGGCTCGTCCTACTTTTGGACGGATGAGAGACCCGCGGGGGCGCCCTTTACGCGATTTGGGGTCCGGTGATCCTTCCTCGCCTTCGTTATCGTCTTTTTCATCGTCGATGTCAGCTTCTGGTTCGTTTTTATAGAAGCCATAATCCTCAGCATTCCAATTTATGTCACTTAAAATAAAAAAATAAATAAATAAATAAAATAATGGTAAGCCTTTGTAAATTAACATATTCAGATGAAAATAGATTATTAACAGTTTTTAATCTCCTGTGGCTGCTGTATCCTTTTACTCTATGATAAAGCCAATTAACCCAGCTAGTCATTTAGTTCAAAATGCCACCATTTTGTTATATTACGGTACGGCGCAAACGATTATCGTCGTTATTGCGATAATTCCGATATATCGGCAATATTTGTACAATATTTCAGTTGGAATGATAGATCGGCGATGTATCGCAAGGCTATTGTTCCAACAGCCGTTACAAGTCGCTGATCCATCGTCAAGCTCCAAGCGAATAATAGTTTTCTCTTAGCGATATATCCTTTCAGCCGAATGATATATATCGCTTCATCTCGCCAATAATTTCGCCTCCTCGATGTATCGTTTACATCGAACGAGCTATTTATGCCACCCAATGATGTCTCGTTTGAACTGGGCAATACATCTTTCCAGCCTAGCGACATATCCTTCCTGTCACCTAGATATCGTTACCTCCAATCGTTCGAACGGTGAGGCAACATCGCACTTTTCGTCGCATTTCCCAGCAGACGTGCACTTTCGAAGGTTTATCCAATGCGAGAGAAGTCATCTCTCAAATAAGCATAGTTTTTGGGAGTATGATGAATTTGCGTCGGTTATGCTGGATTTTCCCCACAAGTTCGCTACACATATGCAAGTTCATTACCTCAGCTAACCAACTTGGCTAACACACAAAGAATGACAAATCCTTAGAAAGACTATTTCAACATTTTATTTACTGATAGAGCTGACTGTTTGTTTGTAAAGTTAAGCTATCTTAATTCTCCAAATATTATATAGCTTCTCAGAGCCCTTTTTTGTTTTTTTCAAGTCAAATTCGATGAGGCTGAAATCTCTTCTCAACTGTGTACTTCATCGGTGGTGATAAAATGCGATTTTTAGAGTGAATTTCTACTTTAACTACGGTACCTTAAAGCATCTTCAAATTCCGGTTCAAAGCCATCCATAGACTTTTTATAGACTTTCGTGTTCTTTTCGTTTCCGTATTCAGTAAAAGTAAATGCTAAAGCGATAGCAAGAGTCGCTCCATACACAGCGATAAGGAGGAAGCTGTTCATGGCGAAGTCCTCCCTTCGGGGTCGCAAGCTTGGGTGCATGGTACATTTTGTACCCTTTTATAGCAAGAATAAGAAGGTCATTTCCATATCACGTAATCGTCATAGAGGAGCCTACTTTATCAAGATATCAAGAGTTCCTTTTTACCAATATCGAATTTTGCTTTTTAGAAGTAGCCAATTGCGAGGACGTATTTGACCAAAACATTCTTTCTGGCACGAAAACGTTCCGTAAATTACGCGATATTGGGTTTTCCGAATTTAATATCTGTTCTAAATTCTTAACATATTCATTTTAAAACAATTCACTCGTTTCTTAAAACAGACCGTGTCGATAATGAAGGACAGGGAGAGCACTTCCTGATGAATAACCAAGTCATCCGTTGCCTTTTACCACCTTCAATACTGTGGCTTTTAAGGGTACATGATGAAAACGATATCTGTTTATTTACCCCTAGATATGGAATGTTCTCGACCCTTCAAGCAATACTTTAAGTTCAATTAAAAATTGGAAACGCTGCAATGTTCAATTATTCACCGAAATGAAAGTGAAGAGTGGTGGATATTTACTAAGCCGCAGAGCGGCGAGATAAATATCCAACACTTTTACCGACACTGAAGTGAATAATCGTTTTAATAGATACCACTCAGAAACCAATACCTATATATATATATATATATATATATACACATACACTAGTTTTTCTAGTTTGAGCACTCTGGCATGGCTTAGATGATCCCACATATGTGAGATCACTTGGGGTGGCTATATGGTCTTACCTCCATCCTAGCATCAGCACTGCACTGATGAGGCCCAGAAGGCCGAAACAGTACTGTCTGCAGTTAGTTATATATACATATATACATATATATATATATATATATATATATATATATATTTTTTTTTTTTTTTCTTTTTTTTTTCTGGTGATTGAATTGTGATAGGCAATGTTGTCTCTTTGGCTGCTTGGAGGCGAGTAGTGCTTTTTAATCAATTCCGAACCAGCCAATCAACGCGCGTGAAAAGCACTATTTACTCGACGAGTATATACTAGGATAATATATCACTTCATTCCAAGAAACTGGATGATGTCATGTTATGGACTTAAATGATGTAAAGTACAAATTCATTTAACACATCCAACCAGTATCAGAAATACTTCTAAATGTTAGTTTTAGTTTCTGGTGTCACTTTTTACCCTAAGGCGTTCTAAACACTTCTTACCACTCTTGATTTTAAAGAGGACGTATATTGCTTGACCGGTCATTACCCTAGCATGGAGAAGGAAGGGCTAATAAAGGCCCGTTCTCTGACTGTCCATATTGTGAACATTACTTAACTTGCAAGGCACAAGAACGACGCAAGCGTTTATACTATTTGTTTGTTTCATAAACATTTTATGGTTAGAATGACAATTCATGTTCTTAAAGAGCTAAAAAGAGGCTAGCTTTAAAGCTTTGAGCTATATATATTTCCCGTGTTTATTATTATATTTTTTAATAGAGTATGTAACAGCAAAACACGCACATAATATTGTTTAAGGAGTCTATGGATTCCGACTTCCGACCTCCAAGAGAAAATGAAGACACGCTATTCTGCAAAGAAACGAAGGAGGAAGGAATGAAAAATG
Source organism: Pocillopora verrucosa (assembly GCF_036669915.1). NCBI lineage: Eukaryota > Metazoa > Cnidaria > Anthozoa > Scleractinia > Pocilloporidae > Pocillopora > Pocillopora verrucosa. The sequence continues at coordinate 15,095,764 of NC_089321.1, read as the reverse complement.
CAAGACCAAACAAGATTTCTCCAATCAAGTTCGCTTCTCGTTGCAATTTATTCTGTCAGCTTTCTTTTTCTAAAATTTGGATATCAATAAATGCCAATGATAATTAAGCGTCGATGCCCTTTTTTTCCTTTATGTCGTATTTAGATGAGCCCACGTCGGAGACTCGTACGCCGTGGTGCACGGTGCATTTCATATCCTTCGATTGTAGGTACAAGTGATCGATGTTCATATTGTTTTCGAGCCCTCAGAGCCTTCTTTATCGACAGATAAAGTGCTCAATCACGAATTTATTTGAGACACTGATATTCATGAGCGCACTTTCTCAGTGTAGTCTTTCTCAGTTCTGATGATGACTTCCCACTTTTACTTAAGTTGTCCAATCGTCAGTTGGTACGCCCTACAAAAGTGACACTCTCACGATTGATCACACCACAAAAATGAACTGTTTCTCTCAAATGTATGATCAAGCCACATACCTTCCAATATGCTCATCGTTGCACATGTTTATTGGCCTTTAAATCCCATATATAATCCCCGAAAAGCTTTTAAATTACAAATTGAATGAGAAAGCAAGTGTAATACATTATCTTAAGATGTATTGGATTTGTACACGCGCAATTGTAAGAAATTATTAAAGAATGAAAAATGTTTTAGGTACTAACACGAGTATGGTTTGCTTCTTTCGAGGCGGCTGTTCATTTTTTTCCCCCGGTAAAATATTGAGTTGATGGTGTGAACTCGATAATAAACTGTGATTTTTAATATTAATTAGTTGAAGGAAATTTAAGATTAGAGAAAATAAAGGAGTAAAAAAAAGTTCTCCTTAATTGAAGCAAGAGTTCCTATGCCAAAAGAAAATGAAAGCATGGCCTCTTGGTGTTCCGTGTTGACACGCTTTGCTGTAATGAGGGGAAGGAGGGGAAGTGAAAAGTGCAACTATCAAATATTTTACCAATAAAGTTCTAATCTCGCCGCAGTTTAGTCGTCTTTTCTGAGGTGGCATGGGCTATGGACAGTTGCTTAAATTAAAACATCATTAAATAAGGATGGAATAAATCAGCGTCGATGCCTTTCTTCCTTTGCAACGTATTTTAAAGAGCCCAAAGAACGTGTAACAATACTCAGCGGTTCTTTACATCAAAACTTTTACGAAGGTGTTCATTATCCGACTACTTATTTTAGGTACATTATAATACAGGGAAAGAAAAATAAACAGAGAAGCAGTTTGTGACAGATACTGCGTAACGCTTGCACATCGGACTGACTTTTTACAGTACAAAATGATCGGTTGTAGAAATAACCAGTACCATATCGCGGGAAATTTGAACTCGATTCGTGCTTCCTTATTGCTATAAATAATTCATGTAAGCTGGATAATAAAATGTTATGGTGATAGAGTAACCAGATAAAAAAAAAAAAAGTCATTGTGAATACATGTTTCCAAAATGGATGATGTTATAAAAAAACTGATATACAACAGTAAACTAATTCTATTTATGCACTCAGCTTACATTATAAAGCCTTATATGTGTTATTTACAATCGCTCTCGTCCCTTTGTAGCCCTCGACGTTACTTTTAGTCCGTAAGTCAAAAAACGTTTAGCAACCCTTAGCCAAATTGCGTAGATAAATAAGCTTTACTATTTTGTTCATCTTAGCGTTCATGAATATTTAAACTACAATTTAAAACCACTAGTGCAATGTGGACAATTTAGTTCTCGAAAGTGGGTGCTAAATAGCGCGCTGGCTTTGCAGTAGCAATTTCCTTTTTCTCTTATTATCTAGAGTGCTTCTAAATTTGGTTGTTTAGCAGATTATCTACGAGGTGATTGCGCTCGTTAAGATTGTGTTGTTTGGGTGTCTGACATATGCAATTTTCAACGGTAAGATTAAAAAGATCGTATCGTTTTGCAGCTCTTTTCCAGAGAAAAAACAAAAACAACACAAAATTCAAGATACTTTTCAGATTTGATGAATTTTCCTGGGGTTCAATCGCAGGGGTTTTTGTGGTCTTAGACGTTCTTTGGGGTATCATGCAATGCTCCCTTAAGCAAACGGAGAGCCCTTCATTCTCGAAGAACCTTAAAAGCCAGTTTTGCTCATCAAGACTATTCCAATTTCACATAGTGTTTTTTTCCTCTCTTTCTTTTTATCGTATTCCGCGTTTGAAAATGTGACAAATCCAGAAGGCAGCGCCTCAAAATATTTTTCATCGTTCCCGTAAGTTCTTTGTTCAGATTTCGATGAGCTTGATTCTTACCAGGAGCTTATATCAAGAACATTTGAGGAATGTGGGAAGTCTTATATTGTCTATGATCGATGTTCACAATGAGAAAATACATTGTTTCACTTAGTGGTAAAAGATACATTGCGTTAAAGGAAATAAAACACGTAATATGTGCCTCAAGTACTATCGCATTTAAAGTAACTTTTGTTAACACTTTTAGTCTCGAACGTGGGACAAAGAAAAAAATCTTAACATTTCACGCTGCTGAGAGAGGTCAAGAGCATTCTGTGTTCTGCAAGAAGCAGCAATGTCAAAAGCGTTGAGTGCGTGAATTTATCATTACTATTATTTTTTTAATAACTGATGGTAAGCACTGATTTTTTTTTAATTTTATTTTTTTCATTTTATATTGAAAGTGGTCAAAACGTCTGGAAAGATAAGGAAAGCTTACCGCCTTTGAGCACACAAGGGATCGAGGCAAAGTTCTTGTTTATGGCTTTTATTTTTAAACAAAATTCGCATAAGAACAAAAGACATCACTTTAATTTTTATTTTATGGTATATATATAAGCTGATTTCTAAAAGTTTTACTATATGGTAGCTTTATATTCCTGTAGAAATGGATTTTTTTGATTGAAGCGCCTATTGGTCATTTTGGACTGTGCTGATAAATCTGTTGAAATAATAATAATAATGATAATATTAATAGCAATAAAAATAATAATGATAATATTAATAACAATAAAAATAATAATGATAATATTAATAACAATAAAAATAATAATGATAATATTAATAACAATAAAAATAATAATGATAATATTAATAACAATAAAAATAATAATGATAATATTAATAACAATAAAAATAATAATGATAATAGAAAGTGTCAGGGAAGCTTTCAAGGAAACGTCCATTAACGTAACAGTACAAGGGTAGAAACACCTTGGGGCGGCAATAGGATCAAAGGAACATTTAGAGGAATACGTCAGCGAAAAGGTGACCAATTGGATCAATGACATAGCTAAGTTAGCCGAATTTTCTCAACCACAAGCGTGCTCCGCAGCCTACACCTTTGGCTTGAAACATCGGTGGACGTACTCATTTTCCCCTACGAATATTGGGGGAGGAGTTGGTCAGGGGGTTGCAGTGTGCCCATAACATCTCTGTCAACGTTTTTGTTTCAACGCTTTTGTCCGTGGTAAACCGATTTTTGTCTGTAGAAGATGTGAAGTGATAAACATTTGAATTCACCTTCGGTTTTCATGTCACAAGGAGCCAGAAAAGTCCTCTCGGGCACAATCGAGTGAAACCAGTATTTGCCGCTGACTGCTTGTCCTCCTTCGCTCATTTTTATTTCCTTGCAAGTCTCCGCAGGCAGCTCAGGAATGGAACCGAGAGGGACTGGAAGAAAAAAGCGATCATATTAGCATAGCATTCCAAGTAAGCAAGACTTGGTGTTCGTCTTGGGGGCGAGGACGCTCATATTGAGGGCGACTTGACTTAGGTCAAGAAGGAAGGTGAGGTGACACAATTCCTTAATTTTGGGTTGAGTTTTTGTGCTCTAAAAATATCTTTAAAGGGAAGAAGACAAGAAAATGTACAAACCTCGTTTGTAATCTCGCTTAAAGTAAAATCTCTCAAGGTTCGGAACATAATCCTCTGGTCTGGCCTCCTTGGTTCGGTTGCTCAGCTCACAAATGTCTTGCGTAAAGACATAGTTGAAACTTTGACATCTGACGTCAGCATAGCATCCCCACAAGCACACATCTGAAAGACCAGCCCCCGTGATCCTCTTGAAGATGTGGCGTTGTAGCATCATACCAAATTTGGAAACTTCCGGCTGGCCCGTAGCCTCCCATTGCTGTGCAGCTGTACAGCATAACAGCACGGTTTTGATCAACAGCCCTACTGCGTACAAGACCCTTTTAGCCATTTCCTCTCGACGCATGATGTGGGAAAAAAAGTTCCCTGAAAAGAAAAAGGCAAACAATCTTCTGGGCTAAACTTGTCCTAAACTTCTTTTTAATCCGTAGACTGGTTTTTCGTGAGTTCACGATCAACATGCATGCTTCTATGTTTTTAATTTGAATTTGTTTTCATTTGTTTATTTTTTTTAAGAATTGCAATCACAGAAAAGTCATAGATATTTGCCAAACTGTACCTGAAATTTGAGGAAAAGAGATGATTGTTCAATACCAAAATGTATTTAGTCATTCCATATTTGTGGTTTTTAACCATTAGCTTGATTTGCATTGTGGTCAGGAAATGCAATATGAAATGAATAATGGAGAAAGGCTGATTAGAGCTGTATTAGTTAGGATAGTTAGTTAGGAGCTGTTAATGAGTTAGGATTTGGAGTTTTTCTTCGTTATCGAGCAGTCGCTTGAACGGCGATCGAAAACCGATTGTTGGCGACAGAAGGTTGTAATACGGACTCGAATTCTACTTTTGAGCAAACACCCCTTCGAGTTAGAATTCTGAGTCGGATTTCGAGCTGGATTTTCGAGTTGCAGTTTCTAGTAAAGCAAGGTATAGAACTTGAAAAGATGCCGAAATAATTCGTTTAATTTTTGCGGACTACAAAATTAATTGCGTTCCTGCATGACATAATTTTACACGTTAGTCAGGTCCATGCGCTTTGTTTTTTTTTAAGAATTGTTCCTACTAATCAGTTATTAAAGACTCTGACACCTTGTTAGTCTCCTACTTGTTTTTGTAAAACTTTTACGATCCTTCCGGCAAAAAAAACGTTTTATTTCTGATTCTCACTTAATTACACCAGCCAGAGTTACTAAACTTTTCAAGCTGCAAAGAACTGCCCAATTTTTCTATCGGCTTTGACCTTTTAGTTCCTGATCCAACAAGCAGCAAAAATAAGGCCCAAAAAAACTCGCAAGTTGCATGTTTCGCAAATTTGTCTGAAGATCAGCTGCAGCAAATTTTGGCCGAAAGACATTCACTGGGAACAAAAAGAGTCACCAATTGGTCATTAACAACATTTAAAAGTAAAATTTCCGTTTTTATTGTTGATTTTAAATTTGTTCAACCTGGAGAATAAAGTACACAGTTCTTAATTGAGAATTTACCAAAACCAAACCAATCAAGGCCACAAGAAAATCTAAATCTAAAACCATTTTCCCCGTAAATTCTGAGCTTTTCATTCACAGTTATCGGTTAACTGGATCAAATGTTCTCGCTCAAACCAAAGTATAAAATGTGGCGTGTTTTTGACCAGCCAATGGGAACGTTTGTTTACTTTTTTTGTGCGTTGTGAGAGTTTTGTATTTTATCACAATGAAAGTCTTTATAACATAGCGCGCGTGCTTGCCCTATGTAAGTCCTATTGAGCCGCTAAGAAAAAAATCTTTATTTACGCACGCCCGTGCGTAAACAAGATGACGTGAGCATTTTTTTTAACTGGCGTCTGTTTCCGTCCTGTTAAGCTGCAGTGCAGTTTCCCTTCTCTTTGAAATATGGAAGAAACCAGCGAAGAACTGCCCAATTTTTCCATCGGCATTGGCCTTTTTGGTCCTGATCCAACAAGCAACAAAAGTAAAGCCGAATAAAACTCGCAAGTTGCACGTTTCTTCTAAAACATTTTTTAGTGACACGAGTTCATTTGGCTTTGATTTTCTCTATCTTCCCCGTATATTTTGAGCTTTTCATTCACAGTTATCGGTTAACTGCATCACATGTTCTCGCTCAAACCAAAGTATAAAATGTGGCGTGTTTTTGACCAGCCAATAGGAAAGCTAGAGTTGCTCTCGGCTGCGCCTCGAGCTACTCTTACGCATTTTTCGTGCTCTCCAAACTTCCCGCGTGCATCCATAACTTGATATACGCACGCTAAGCATGAACAAATTCTTAATTTTTCCGCAAAACTCAACTTAGAGAATTTAGCACAGCGCATGAAAAGTTTTCAGCTGTTCAAGTTGGATAGTATGAAGTTTTGTTGAAAATGTTACTTTCAAATTGGATTGTTGGCTTGCCAATAAAATGATCCAATATCTAACAAATTCCTCTTGACATGAATATTTACTAACAGGAAGTGCGAGGTATCCTTAATGCTGGCTCTTAATCTCCTGTGCTCCATTTCCTAAATGGAATACGAACAATTTTCAAACTGAATTATTAAACAAAAATATTAATGAAATATAAAAAACTGTAGTCGGAGCCTGTCAGGGACTGCATTGGGTGTCTGAGGCTGGAATCTTCGGGGGGAATCAGGATATGTTTCACACTTGAGTCAGATTTCTAACACGACCGTTTTATTCTATCTTCCCCCAAATGATCTCCGCGATATTTGTAGGGAAGCTGAAGAGCGCTTGCGTGTAAACTTGGCATAAGACAGGAGCTTGCCAGTGTCTGAAAGATTTGTTTACGCTGCTGCATCCTTGAGCAAAAGGAAAAACTTGGTTAATAATTAACCATGAGTTTATGAAGGAAGCGAAAACCACAGCAGCGAGGTTTGAAAAACTGAAGTTTCGAGTATATTCGCTTTGTGGGAGAAATGCTTAGTTTATCAATAAGTGAGTTCTTTTAAAGAAAATGCTGGATTTGAGTCCTTGCAGTAGCTTTCCAGCACTTGCGAAACGAACTTCACATCTTTCTTCACATTTCAACTTTTCTCACAAAAATATTCAAGATTTTGCGAAAGCGGGAGACATAGATGGAACTGAAAAATAAAAAATGGAAGGGGTCGCTGCCTTCGTAGGAACTCTCTGACTAAGCCAATATATCTTCCATCAAAGTTTACTCTCTTACTACAGCATTTAAGCCTCTTGTTGCCAGAAAAAATTCGTCAAATTTTCTGACATGATTCTGGGTTTCCTCGAGACACCGATATTTTTTCTTTTTTTACCATAAAATACCTTTGCGTAGCCATGCCACACTGACATAGCTCTATCTGTAAACGAAATACTCTGCAACTAAGCCCAAACAAAATTATTTCCTACCGTTTTCTCCAAGAATGTTTCTTTGCCGGCGATTCTTGTCTGTATGTTAGTGTAGCTCCCTAATTCCACGACTGAGCTGAAGTTTTACATCTTAATCAGGTCCATACGCTATGTTTGTCCAAGAATTGTTTAAACTAATCAATTATTTAAGACTCAGATTCCTTTTTGAAAACTTTTGAGATCCTTCCGGCAAAAGTTCGCTTTATTTCTAATACTCACACAGTTATAAAGTGATCAAATATCTAGCAAATTCCTTTTAAAATATTTATTTAAAGGAAGTGCGAGGTATAGAATTTCAAATTTGTCTGCGTCTTAAAGCTAGCTCTTAATCTCTTATGCCTCATTTACCAAACATAATACTAACAATTTTCAAACTGCATTATTGAAGACAAGTATTAATGAAATAACAAAAAAGTGTAGTCGGAGCTTGTCAGGGACTGTTTTAAGTGTCTGAGGCTGGAATCTTCACGGAGAATCTGGATATGTTTCATACTTCGGTCGGATTTCTAACACGATCGTTTTATTCTATCTTCACCCAAATGATCTCCGCGATATTTGTAGGAAGCTGAAGAGCGCTTGCGTGTAAACTTGGTATAAGACAAGATCTTGTTAGTTTCTGGAAAATTTGTTTACGCTGCTGCATCGTTAAACAGAAGGAAAAACTTGGTTAATAATCAACCATGAGTTTATAAAGGAAGCGAAAACCACCGTAGCGAGGTTTGAAAAACTGAAGTCTCGAGTATAGTCGCTTCGTGGGAGCAATTCAATGCTTAGTTTATCAATTAACGAACTCTTTTTCAGAATATGCTGGGATTTGAGTCCTTGCAGTAGCTTTCCAGCACTTGTGAAACGAATTTCGCATCTTTCTTCACGTTTTATTAACTTTTCTTGCAGAAATATTCAAGATTTGGCGAAGGCGGCAGATATAGATGGAACCGAAAAGAATAACGGATGATAAACACGCAATTATTCTTTAGAGCCCCCGCAGTCTCCAACGTAAGGGAGACTTGATTATCAGCTCTCAGAAACTTTTAGGCCTAAAAGATATGTTATTGACATACTTAAGAAAAGCCCTCCAGAAATTAAATCAGCACTTTGTGGCAAATCGTTGCCAAGTAGCTTGGTTTCTTAATGCACAGTCTTTATAAAGATGCATCAGAGACATTGTTTAGAGAATTTTAGAATGTTTTAGAATGATGTGTTTATATACTTAAGAAAAGCCATCCAGAAATTAAAGCAGTCTTTATAAAGATGCATCAGAGACATTGTTTTAGAGATTTTTAGAATGTTTTAGAATGATGAGTTGACGTACTTAAGAAAAGCCCTCCAGAAATTAGATCAACACATTGTGTCAAATCGTTGCCAAGTAGCTTGGTTTCTTAATGGACAGTCTTTATAAAGATGCATCAGAGACATTGTTTAGAGATTTTTAGAATGTTTTAGAATGATGTGTTGACGTACTTAAGAAAAGCCCTCCAGAAATTAGATCAGCACATTGTGTCAAATCGTTGCCAAATAGCTTGGTTTCTTAATGCACAGTCTTTATAAAGATGCATCAGAGACATTGTTTAGAGAATTTTAGAATGTTTTAGAATGACACACATTGACAGTACATTGTGTCAAATCGTTGCCAAGTAGCTAGGTTTCTTAAGCACAGCCTTTATAAAGATGCATTCAAGACATTGTTTAGAGAATGTAAATCGCCCCAGCGTCCCTATGAGGTTCCTACTGTAGGAAAGACACCCCATGGACGTAATTACACCCGACTGAGAACACCTGTGCGGCTTGAAGATAATTAAGTCCTGAAGATTCCACTTCTCAAAGAAGAAGAGAAGTACGATCAGTCAAGCGATTTGAACTTTATTCTCAAACTATTTATCCCCAAAAAATATTTTTTGACTTCACTCAGTTATTAATAACAGTGAGAAAAGTTGTCTCGAATATCCAAAGTGAACCGCATGATTCCGTTCTTGCCCAAACTTGCATGAACGCTATCAATTTCTTTTTTTCCTTAACGTTGATGTTAGTCTTAGAGACTACTCCAGCCCTCTGCACAAAAATAATAAAGTAAATTTCCGCACGACATTTGGCACAATTCTCTTTTTTCATTTGATATCTTTCAAGGCACCGCAAAACCTCGAAACCGTTGAGGAAAGTAGAACCAAAGTAGAATTTGACCATCATCGTGTTAAAACAAGTACACAGCCCTTCCATGGATGGCAATCAAAGCTGATATTTTAGGAAGCAAGCTTGTAGCTACTGTATTAAAAATATCCCTATGGAAATATCGTGGTTTTTTGTGATATGTGATAAATTTTGGCCATGTTTTGAAACTGTGAGATTTTGGAAAGCCATATCACATCGCCACAAATGACTGAAATCAAAAATAATGTGAAACATCACTTCTAATCAGCGAGAAAATAAAACGGTGGACCGAATAGGCCTTCTAAATCTAAGCTGATATCAAAGAAATTATTCAATTTTTGTAACTTTTCGAAATTCTGTGGCTGTGCAAGTTTACCAGAATGACGTTGACTTGCTTTTTTTTCCGGCAATGATACGATACGAGGGATTATCGCACCGAATTCGTTCGGACAACTTTTTTTCTCTTTGTTTTCTCAAAAGGAAGAAGTTGTAGGTTCCAAATAGTTTAAATGCAGTTTTTCATTCTTCGAGTGTTCACTAGTGTTAAAGAAAACTGGCCTACCTTTTAAGATGCAACACCTTTCCTGTAAGAAATTCAAAACGTATTAAAAAGAATACTGTCATCAGCATTTGTTGTCTTATAATTGTAGCTGCAGTCACAGTAGTCAATAGAAAAACTCTTATCAATAATTAATTTCTTGTTCCTGTCTGGTCCTTGACAATATATCACACTGCTTTTTTTCAGTCTTGTAACGGATTAGAATTTATATATAAATATCGCAACTTTTCGTAGCAGTATGCGTGTCTCGAGTGTTACTTTACGTAAAGAGAAACATATTTTACGTTCTCAAACTTGCCATCCGCCGTAAAGATAAAAAAGGACTCTGTAATGATAAAGGGAATCGCACGCACTCTGAAAGGTAACTTAAGAATAAGGAATAACACTCTTTTGTTTCTTGCAGGCACGCAGTTACTATGAAATAGTAATTATCAGTTTAAATATACTATTTTTTTTACACACATCGAACCTCTACACAAGTTTCTTTTTTTATTTCATTCAGTTATACTTTATTTTTGTATCATCATTTGGTTATAAATTATTTCGTGAACACGAATCATCAAGTGTAAATAGTTTCATTAACTTGAACAAAAAGGGACGCACGATTCATTGAATGAACACATTAAAATTTCATGAGTGAAAAGGCGTCCTCCATTCTTAAAACATGAATGAAGATAACCCCTACTCCTCTTTAAGTGAATTCCGTGTCACATAAGTTTGAAAATAAAAAAATAAAATAATGCTTGTTTTTTCGATATCATTCAAAATCGAAGAGGGAGGAGTTAAAACTATTCAAAATAAAAAGCATGGTGTTTTCAATATTCTTATATTTCAACTATGTTTGTAGCTACAGTACACAATTTCGGTCGTGTTGGTGAAGGACAAGTCCTCATGTCTGCGTAGTTCTCTATGTTAATTGTATTTTTTATTTCTTATCGTGGTGGCTTGGAAAACATTTTAAATGTTATAATACACAGCGAGAATCTTGCGATTATAACCGGCAATAATTCTTAAAAACAAATTAAGACAACCCCTCTTTTTTTTCTATAACAATGATAGCTGGAATCGATCTCACCGAGAAAGAAAGGATATTCTCTCTTCCACGCAATTTCCTTTAAAACCCCTCGCCCTCGGAAACGTCATAAGAATCAATGATCATTTATTATGGGTTGTTAACCTTGGACATGTCGACTTCTGCTCAAAACAGATGCTCGTAAATAGTTCAGCATAATATGCTGACATATTATTGTATAAGATTCTACGTTTTTAATTGCTGTCTCGTCTTTGTTCTATTAGGCGTTCAAAACACTTCTTATAATTGGTACTCTTGATTTTGATGCGGAAATATATTGCATTGGTCATTCCTTGATCTCGGCGTAAAGGAGAACTGTTCGAAATTTCTTAACTCGTGTGGCGCAAGAACGATGAAAGGGTTGAATTAGTATATTTTTCCTAAAATTTGCAGTGTTATTATGACAATTCACTCCCTGATAGTGTTAGATAGCGTTTGACTTTAAACAAAAGCAGAAAATTTTTTTACCTTTTTATCACTGTTTAAGTGATTCTAATTTCTTTAAGCAATTTATATTCATGCACTGAATAGGACGACTGGATTTTTTTACAGGTCCTGATACACTTGCAATAGTAGGGAATGTTTCGGTAACCACGATATTCCAGTAAACTTATAGTAATCACATCCTGGTGATAAACTTTATCATGGAACAACCAAATGAAGGAGTCTGTAGATAAGAGTACACTTTTTAAGAGTGGCTTACAATATCCGGGCTACATTTTCTTCTCGAAAGTGCAAAACAGAGGGTGACTTCGAACAATTGCAGCAAAAGTTTTCGCCTGCTTATCACCATTTAAGTGTTTATCATTGTTTTTTTTTTTTAAGCTTAGTTCAGTCGAAACTAATTGATGAATTAAGTCCGGAAAAAGAGCGACGTCTGAGTCAGTTCTAATTCGGTTCTATAGCTTTAATTAAGTGCGGCAAATATCGTCAAGTTCGACAAGGTCTGTCGGATTATTCGACAATGGAGAGGCAGCTGATTCAAACTGTAGAAAATCTCTCGTTTTTAAATTTCAAATAGTAATTTTTCTCTTCCTCTCCCCCCTTTGCATTCTTTTTGTATTCACGCGCGGTACGCGTCATTTCACAAATTAGCCAATCACGTCAAAGAACTCTAACCTTGACAATGGAAAAACTGACGTGGACATTTTTCGTGTACTTTTAGTTTTTTTTTTCGCGGGGTTTTACTTAGTTGTTTTTTGTAAGCTTTTGTTCGCATAAATTTGTCTCCTTTTTGATTGGAATTTTGAGAAGTTTTGGAGTTTTCATTTTAGCCAAATCTTGTGGTTTGTTTAACAAGTTTATGCATATTTTCTACGGAGTTCGGAGTCTAGTCTCTTTTTCTTAAATGGATTTTATACACAGACGTCGCTCTTCTCATGTGCTGTACTAAATGCATATGCTTCACATAAATCACATTAATCATGTTCTATCCACAAATCTCCAGTTTGGAGTAAGTGTGATGCGCGAACAAGATGGCGGGGAGAGAAAAAGGCATGTGTTCGTCTTGGTTTGAAGACGCAACACAAACGTGTTTGACATGCAAGTTCCGGATGCCATGTTCAGTGTTTGAAAATAACGAAGATGTCCCTGGTTGGAGAGCAGAGGCTTCAGTGGCGTATTGCAAGGCGAGCTTTCACGAAAAGATGAAGAGACAATTGGAAGTACCGGAACCATAAGTGGAAGATTCAGTGGGAATCAGGGAAACGTTTATCATTCTGCGAAACGACGAGAACGGATGAACTCTATCGGTAGCCATAGATTGCTTACGTGAGATTATTATAAGCCCAACCAAGTAAAACAAAAGACTCATCCACCTTCTTCGTAATGCAACATACATGAGAGCACCTTCTGAAGACATCCTCCTACGCTGATTTCTCTGAGAAAGCGCTCTAATGAAAGCTATCCTTTATTTCAAATTCACCAACTAGAAAGTTGAATTTTTGCGCGAAAATTGTTATCAGACCCAGTCTCCTGCGTTTCTTATATTAGGTGCGACACACGATACGCCTTTTGAATTAGCTGTCGTCCCAATGAGGCTCCATAGTCGAACCTGAATGAATTGGGAACGGCACGTCCGAAACAAGCCTTGGCAATTGTATTCATCTACTTAATAGGACTACGAGATTTTTACTTTCTTTATAGATCGTGATACACTTGCAATGCTCGGTGATATTTCGGCAAACACGATATCCAGTGAACTTAAATAATTGTGGTCAAGCGATAAACTTAATCATAGAAAAATCAAATGACGGAGTCCGCAGATATGAGTGCATTTATAAAGAGTGGCTGACAATATCAAGGCCACATTTTCCCTCCGAAAGTGTTAAATAGAGGATTACTTTGACCAAATACAGCAAAATTTTTGGCCTGTTCACGATCACTATTAAAGTGTTTATAATTTTCTTTTTAGCAACTTATATAGATACGCTTAATAGGACTGCTGCTGCTTAAGCCCGGGAATATTTCGGCCACCACGATGTTCCAGTGAACTTAAAATAATTGCTTATCCTGGCGATAAACTTGGTATTTAATGGAGCAATCGAATGAAGGAGTCGGTGGATGTGAGTGTACTTTTTGAAGAGTGGCTTACAATATCACGGCCACATTTGTTTTGTGTTTTGGCACATATATCCTTCCGGGTATCTCTGATTTCAAGACTTCAAATTCAAATTTTGACGCTAATCAGGAGCGGACGAGGACTGACATCCTGATGAATAAGCTTCTCTTTCCAGCCTCGGTGCAAATGCTCTGGGCTTTAATAACATTAGCCCATCCACTTAAATGTACCCTCCCTAATAATAAACCGGAAACGAATTCCTCCAAAATTCATTGACCTTAGCCTATTAATCAAGCTTTTTGTCAAGATAAAATCTACTTTGTCCCCGATCTATGTTGATTATGTTCTGTTTTCACGGGTAAAATGATAACGTAAATGATGACGTATTTCACGTTCGATCAAACAACACGATGAACCGCGTCTCCTATGTTCAAGCTATTGACTCTACCATCTCTGCCCATTTTTGTTGCCCATCGAATCTTATCCAAGCAAACTTCGATTTCCTCACCATAATATTGAACACGAGAAGAAGGGTAAATTTGAAATGAAATTGTTTTCTTAATGCGAATATGCATACACCGCGTATATTGATTCAGAAATATGTTTCTTTGTGACAACCGCCTCTTTAAATAGAAAGATACTTTATTTTCAGCCAAAATGTCACGCTATTTCTATTTTAACACTGCTCCAATATGTATCGTAGGTTTGTTGTTGAGCAGTTATTGATATGAGTAAAAACCTTTCGCCGCCACGTTGAACATAGAGGATCTGTTGAAATGAATGACATATTCTTTTTTGCGCAAAAGATCTGCGTATAGCTCGCTGGTCAGCTGGGAAGTTTGGTTCCTAGTCTTCCTTAGTTTGCAGACGCTCAATACAGAACGCCTGAGGTATTTACTGCTGCTATCTGCGGTTGTTATGCTTTATTAAATATGTTTGATCTGTTGATCCATGCATTTTGTGAGTATGATGTTTTAATGTACTTTTAACGACGAATAAACTCTTTGGATAGAAGTAATATGGTATTTAGAATAATAGCGTTTTTACTCGAAAGCGACAATGCATTGAGAATACTCCTCGCATGCAGTCATGGAAATAGAAATAATTTAAAGAGAAATATACATCTTTGTGTTCAAAAGTTTAGGCAGACATGAGTAAACTTTTCCAGGGATGTCAATATATTTGACGTCAAAGGGGTTACCTGCTTATCTATCCGGCAGTTGACATGACATTTTCTTCCGAGTCTGACTACTGATTTTAAGGCAATAAAAGGCATCGGTTGAAGTTAATTAGTTGCAAATGAGAAAGATGAACAGACTGCTCCTTTTAGTGTTGGTCGGCTTTATCCTGGCCATAGGATTCGCCCTGCAACATGGAGAGAACAGCACCGAAATCGAAAAAGGTGCAGTTGACTTGAAAGCAGCAGACGCTGAGAGGTAAGAGACAGAAATTAACCCCACATAGTATTTTCTTTTAATCCTACTGCTGCTTATTAGAAGTTCTCGGTGTAGACTGAAGAAACTTTCCACGACTGCAAAGTTCAATTAAGAAAAAAAATTTCCCTGCCATAGAAAAACTACAGACGATCCTCTTTTAGGGTTGTTGACAACTTTCACTCATTTTGACAATATTTGAATATTCTCAGCGTATTGTGGAAAACAAATTTCCTCAACTTTTCAGTCAACAGATCTATTTTCGTGTCCGATCGCCTTTGGTCATTCTCTTATTATGACTTTCCCCTTTAACGTCAGTTGTTACGACCTACAACAGTCTCACTCTCACGATTGATCCAACACAAAATGAACCGTTTCTCCCATGTTGAAGCCATATATCGTACGATATACTCATCGTTGCACACGTCTATTTACCTTCAGATCCCACATACTCCATGAAAAATTATCCAAAAAAAATTTGAAGGAGAAAGAAAGTTCAATGTGTTATTCACAAATGTATTGGATTTGCATGGACGCACGATTGTTAGGAAATATTAAAGAATGAAAAATGGTTAAGGTACTGACACGAATATAGTTTTCTTAAGTAAATGGTTTGAACCCAGGAGTATCAGTAGTTCGTGTAGTGTGATCGTCCGGGGGGGTGTAGTTCTGAGAAGAACTGTTGTTGGTGACTGACGTTTCGACTATCTGTGCGGTAGTCATCTTCAGAGTCAAGTGAGGAGTAGTTGTCATTCGATGATGTTATAAAGTCTGGTCTGTTGAACGTGATTGGTCTGTTAAGCCGTGATGTGATTGGCTGGAAGACTCGTGTAGAGTTTGTTAACAGTCATTGGTCGGTTTCGATCCGTCTGTTGTTTGTCGGTCTGTTTGTCGGTTTGTTCACGTCGTTAATGAGTCGTTTGTAAGGTGCTGGTAATTGTTGACATCTGTTGAGAGGCGTCTGTTCTAAGTTAGTGAACCAGCTTTCCAGAGTCAGTCGTTGAAAATATTTTGTACTGTAGGTTAAGCATTTAGCAGAGTCCCAGTCGATTCTGTGATTAGTTTGTCGGTGATGTTCAGAAATGTGATTGTTTACATCGCCATTTCTAGTTGCTCGTTTGTGTTCAGTTAGTCGCGTGTTAAGATTTCTACCAGTCTCACCAATGTAGGAGGCCTGGCAGTCGGAGCATTCGATCTTATAAATCGCTCCCTGTCTGTTGTTGGGTTCGTCTTTGTCTTTAACGTTGGCCAGCAAATGTCGTAAAGTATTGAATAGAAGGTTTATTAAAAAGTATTCAAAAATAGCACCCAAGTGGTGAAATACATGTGAATTTACAAGTATACTTTAAATATTTAAAAAATACGAAAATCTTACATTTGACTTTAAAATTAAGAGTCTAAAGGGACTGGGAATTACAAGAGTCAGTAGTTATATACCAATGAAAAACGCTTAGGTTTGCTTGACTACAAGAACTGGGCGTTAGACGCCATTGTTGGAAAGAAAGATTTTTTAAATCTTTCGGTCCGGCATTTAAAGAGTGATACATGGTTTTTTTTGCGCAACTCATAAACGTGGCAATCGGCGCGCTTTGGTGGAATAAGGTGGTACAGCCGTGACCCAGGCACACAGATACCGTCCCAAACTTTCTTGCAGAGTTCGTCTCTTCTCACATTTAAGCGAGTGGAGTTTGCAGCCACAATGGCGTCTTTGTAGCTCAGCGCCGGAAATAATATACGCAGAGCTCTTTTCTGAACTCTTTCGATCATGTCGTTGAGGTAAATTGGTAGGCTAGTAGACCAAGTGACGCAGGCGTATTCAAGGACCGATCGTACCAAGGCATAAAATATGTTAATAAGGTCTTCGGGTGGAATTCCGGACCGCTTGAGCACTCTTAAGATGTAAAGACGTTTTGAGGCTTTGGAGACAATCTCACGCACGTGCTCATTCCACCCAAGAGTGTCGCTGATAGTGACTCCAAGGACCTTGTGTGAGGAGACCCGTTCTAAGGGACGTCCATTGACGCAAAAAGGGCCAAGATCTGTCCGTGTTCTAAGCGAACAAATCACAAGTTCCTTGCACTTCTTTGGGTTGAGGTTCATATTATTGCGCGACGACCACTGTGCAATGGCGTCAAGATCTTTCTGAAGGGACGATGTACCGCCTGATGGGATGACCTCGGATATTGTTAGGTCATCTACATATTTCCAGTGGCTGTGATAACCCTGTGAGTTACGCGAATGTTGTAAGGTTGTAGGATCCGCGCGATAGCCTCAGAAGTGCCTTTGATGTAGGATATAGCAGCTGTAGTCGTGATAGATGTGGAGTCCCTGTTAGTTTCTGTAGTGTCGGTCACCCTATGAGTGTTTCGTCTAATGAAGTCAGTGTTGTAGTTGTTTTTGTCAAAAACACGGTCAAGGTACTTGATTTCGTCAGATAAACTGTCCGGTGTGTTGCAAACAAGTTGCGCTCGTCTTGTCAATGTCTTGATAGTCGTAGCTTTGTGGGAAGTCGGGCTGTAGGATGATTCGTCAAGAAGTCTGTCGGTATGCGTCGGTTTTCTGTATATTGTTGTTCGTAGTTCGTTGTTGTTTCGGCCTACCAAACAGTCGAGAAAAGGAAGCTTGCCGTCTTCTTCGATCTCCCTGGTAAACTGAATCTCGGTGTTTTGTTCGTTAAGGTGATTGTGAAAAGCGTCAATTTCATCTTTGTGTACGGCGGTAAATGTGTCGTCAACGTAGCGTAACCAAAGCGGTACTCGGCAAGTTGCAAGGGCGCGTTCCTCGATGTTTTGCATCACAATTTCTGCGACAACAACGGAGACCGACGACCCCATAGCTGTTCCGTGCAACTGCTTGTAGTGTTTCCCGTAAAAAAAAAAAATCATACCGTTTGGCAGCCCGTTTCCGAAAAAAACAGAAACGGAAACAGAAACAGAAACAGAAACAGAAACAGAAACAGAAACAGAAACAGAAACAGAAACAGAAACAGAAACAGAAACAGAAACAGAAACAGAAACAGAAACAGAAACAAAAACAAAAACAAAAACAAAAACAAAAATTCTAACACTTTTTAGATTAATTCAAATGTAGGTTTTTGTAATCTTAGACGTTTATTGGGATGTCATGCAACACTCCCCCAAAACTTTCTAAGCATAAGTAAACCATTTAGAGCCCTCCATTCTCGAAGAACCTTTCACGCCAATTTAGATTATCGAAATTATTCCAATTCATCATAGTTTTCTTTTTCTTTCTCTCTTTCAATCGTATTCCGCGTTTGATAATGTCACAAATCCAGAAAGTAGCGCTTGAGGAGACTTTCTATCGATCCTGTTAGTTCTATGTTCAGATTTCTATGAGCTTGATTCTTACCAGAAGCTTTTAAAAAGAACAAATGAGAAATATGGGAAATCTTGTATTATTTGTTATCGATATTCACAATGAGAGAATACATCTTATTCCATATATCTTCGCTGACGCGAAATGAGATTTGTATTGTTTGGTGGTAAAAGATATCATGTGTAGAATGAAATAAACCACGTTTTATGTACCGCAAATATTATCACAGTTCAAATAAGAGCCAGTGCTACTACTTTTTGTCTCGAAAGTGAGACAAAGAAAAATTCTCCAGATTTCGCGCTGCCGAAATAGGTCAAGAGCATACTGCATGAAAAGGTTAAAAAAGAGATGGTGGACTTTCTTTTTTTTTTTTTTTTTTTTTTCAAATCAGGAACCCCTCATACATTTGGACTTCGCACATACGCTCTCTATAATTCAACAGTGTGGCATTGAAATTTAAAATTCGAATATCTGTAGTTCGTATCCTCTTGAAGAAATTAAAGCTCTTTAATTTTTTTTTTTCCTTTTACCTACCCTCCTGACAAAGCAATTAACATGTTTTTTCCCCAAATGATCCGCTTTGAAATTTTTTAAAAATTTTTTTCCTTAAATCACTGATCTTAATTAATTTAGTAAATATGCAATTTTTATTTTTTGGTCGCCGTTAAGTAATGACATCTTGTCAGACCGTGTAGGAAAATGACCTCGATACTAGGGGTCAATACGTTTCAAAAAGGAAAGGAAAGTTTCATCCAACTGAGCACAAAAATACGCGAGTTACATTTCTTGTTTATTGCCCACGTTTACATTACTTTGAAAGGAAATGGTCAAGTATAATGAAAACAAAACTATTTCTAAGCTTAGCTAGGGTTTAAATAGTATTTCTTTGTCATGGCCACGCATTACTGCAGAGAAGGATTCAAAATAAAATTTTTCTTTTAGTCTTCGAGTTCGGACGGTTCCCATAAATCTGTTAATATAAAAGGATCCAATATTAATGAAAGACAAATTTACCAATCAAAAGGAGAATGTAGGGTACCCTGGTGTTCAGTATATGTATAATAAATGTCTTTAATTGCAAAGGTGAGGATAACCTATGAATGGGTTTTATTCAATGTTTCAGTATTTCCTATTGCTTGTGCGACCGTATAGCGTGAAACAGTTAAATAACTCAGTCGCATGAAACCATACATTAAATTAATTTGGAATTACTGGTGCGTTGTTTGTTAGGAGGAAATGGGGGAGGGGGGTGGAACTACGAAAACCATTGGACCAATGTGAAGTCCTTTGGAGTGGATAAGAGATAAAATGTGACACCGGGTAAGGTAATCAAACCAAGGCCAATCATGTGAGAGTTAACAACCCTCAACAAAGCTTTACCCCTACTGAATTAATTACTATATTTGAATGAAAGTTACTTGGAGCCAGCCGAGGACTTAACACGTACCAACTGTTTGACATACTTTAGCCATTTCTACGCCGACGGCGTACTCCTGAACGGCGGCGGGGGCGCCATAAAGCACGTGCTACAGATGGACGGAAGGGAGACCCGCGGGAGCGCCCTTTCCGCGATTCGGGGTCTGTTGATCTCTTCTCTAAATCCAAAACATTGCTTTCCTCGCCTTCGTTATCGTCTTTTTCATCATCGATGTCAGCTTCTGGTTCGTTTTTATAGAAGCCATAATCCTCAGCATTCCAATTCAAGTCACTTAAAATAAAAAATTTAAAAAAATAAGTTAAAAAATAAAAATTAAAAAAAAAAAAATATATATATATATATATGTATTTATATATATATATATATATAATAAACCTTTGTAAATTAACATATTCAACTGAAAATAGATTATTAACAGTTTTTAATCTCCTGTGGCTGTTGTATCCTTTTACTCTATGATAAAGCCAATTACCCCGGTTAGTCATTCAGTTCAAAACGCCACCATTTTGTGATATTACGGTACTGCGCAAACAATAATCGTCGTTACTGCGATAATTCTGATATAATAAATTTTAATCTGCTGTGGCTACTGCATCCTTTTACTCTTTGATAAAGCCAAATAACCCAGCTAGTCGTTCAGTTCAAACCGCCACCATTTTGTGACATTACGGTACTGCGCAAACGATACTCATCGTTATTGCGATAATCCCAATATATCAGCAATATTTGAACAATATTTCAGTTGGAATGATAGATTGGCGATGTATCACACGGCTATTGTTCCAACAGCCGTTACAAATCGCTGATCCATCGTTAAGCTCCAAGCGAATAATCGTTTTCTCTTAGCGATATATCCTTTGAGCCAAACGATATATATCGCTTCAGCTCCAAAATAAGTTCGCTTCCTCGATATATCGTTTACATCCAACGAGCTATTTATGCCATCCATCATCGCATTTCCCAGCAGACTTGCACTGTCCAAGATTTATCTAATGCGGGAGAAGTCATCTCTCAAATAAGCATCTTCAAATTCCGGTTCAAAGTCATCATGAGACTTTTTATAGCCTGTCGTGTTCTTTTCGTTTCCGTATTCAGTAAAAGTAAATGCTAAAGCGATAGCAAGAGTCGCTCCATACACAGCGATAAGGAGGAAGCTGTTCATGGCGAAGTCCTCCCTTCTTCTGGGTCGCACGCTTATGTGCATGGTACATTTTGTACCCTTTTATAACAAGAATAAGAAGGTGATTTCCATATTTGGTAATCGTCTTAGAGGAGCCTAATTTATCAAGATATCAAGAGTTTCTTTTCACCGATATCGAATTTTGTTTTTTAGATGTAGCCAACCGCCAGGATATATTTGACCAAAACATTGCTTCTGGCGTGAAAACGTTCTGCAAATTAGGCGATCGTGGGTTTTCCGAACTTAATATCTGTTCTAAAATCTGTTTCTTAAAACAGACTGTGTCAATAACGAAGGACAGGAAGAGCACTTCCTGATGAATAACCGAGTCATCCGTTACCTTTTACCGCCTTCAATTATGTGGCTTTTAGATGATGAAAACGATAACTGTTTATTTACCCCTCGATATGGAATGTTCTCGGCCATTCAAGCAATACTTTAAGTTCGTTTAAAGCTTGAAAACGCTCCAATGCTCAATTATTCACAATAATGAAAGTCAATAGTGGTATATATATCTATGAGATGAGGCCCAGAGGGCCGATAAATATATGGTTGGTGATTGGTGATTGAATTGTTGATGCGCGATGTTGTCTTTTTGGCTGCTTGGAGGCGAATAGTACTTGTTAATCACTTCTGGTCACTTCAGCCGATCAACGCGCGTGAAAAGCACTATCCACTCGTGTGGTATATACTGGGATAATATGTCACTTCATTCCAAGAAAATGGGTGATGTCATGTTATCGACCGAAATGATGTAAAGTACAAATTCATTTAACACATTCAAACAGTATCAGAAAGACTTCTATATGTCAGTTCTAGTTTTTACCCTAAGGCGTTCTAAACACTTCTTACCACTCTTGATTGTAAAGCGGACGTATATTGCTTGACCGGTCATTACCCTAGCATGGAGAAGGAAGTGCTAATAAAGGTCCGTTCCCTGACTGTCCATATTGTGAACATTACTTAACTTGCAAGGTGCAAGAACGAAGCAAGCGTTTATATTGTATATTTGTTTCCTAAAAATTTTTTAGTTAAAATGACAATTCATGTTCTAAAAGAACTAAAACGAGGCTGGCTTTAAAGCTTTGAGCTATATATTTTCCCATGTTTATGATTATATTTTTTTTTAGTAGAGTGTGTAACAGCAAAACACGAACATAATATTATTTAAGGAGTCGCCAGATATGAGTGCACTATTTTACAATGGTAAATAATGTCACGTCCACATTTGCGTCGTGCTTAGGCAGATTTCTGCATTCGAGTATCTCTAAATCAAACTTATTACAGAAGAGGACGACATTCTGAAAAATAAACTAATTCTCCCAGCCAAGCCACGAATGTTCTTGGCGTTCAGTCCGTCAGTCTTTCCACTACCTGGTAGCCTTAAGCATATGGTGTGAAAAATGTTTCCTCGACTATTCAGTCACGATCACCTCGGCTTGAAAACGAAATTTTACGTCAAGAGTGAGAGGAAACAGATCTATATTTGGCGCCGGTAATATTAGGATACTTAGTAACTCTGACGACCTCCAAGAGAAAATGAAGACATGCTATTCTGCAAAGAAACGAAGGAAGAGGGAAAGAAAAATGCATGCGAGACCAAGCAAGATTTCTCCAGCCAAGTTCGTTTCTGTTTCCAATTTATTCTGTCAGCTTTCTCTTTCTAAAAACGGGATATCAATAAATGTTAATGATAATTAAGCATCGATGCCCTTTTTCCCTTTGTGTTGAATTTTGACGAGCCCACGTCGGAGACTCGTGCGTCGTGGTGCACAGAGCATTTCATATCCTTCGATAGTAGGTACAAGTAATTGATTTTCATATTGATTTCGAGCTCTAAGAGCCCTCTTTATCAACAGATAAAGTGCTCGATCACGAATTTATTTGAGACGCTGATATTCCTGAGCGCACTTTCTCGCGTTCACGTTTGCATCATGTTTTAGCAGATCTCTACTTCCGAGATCTCTGATTTCAAGAATTCAAAGTGGTCAGCGCTGATAAATAAGAGAAGAGGGCGACATTCTGAAAAAATTAACCTTTGACAGCCATTACACTTGTTATCAATCTTAAACCGTATCGCGGAAAATTAATCTCCTCAACTTTTCAGTCATTTGGCCTGAATATTGAAGTTTTTTGTCAAGAGTTAAAAAAAGATCTATTTTCGTCTCCGATCGCCTTTGGTCATTTTCTGATGATGACTTCCCACTTCTACTTAAGTTGTCCAATCGTCAGTTGGTACGCCCTACAACAGTGACACTCACGATCGATCACACCACAAAAATTAACTGTTTCTCTCAAATGTATGATCAGGCCACATACCTTCCAATATGCTCATCGTTGCACATGTTTATTGGCCTTTAAATCCCATATATAATCCCCGAAAAGCTTTTTAATGACAAATTGAATGAGAAAGCAAGTGTAATACATTATCTTAAGATGTATTGGATTTGTATACGCGCAATTGTAAGAAAATATTAAAGAATGAAAAAAGTTTTAGGTACTGACACGAGTATAGTTTGCTTCTTTCGAGGCGGCTGTTCATTTTTTTTCCCCCGGTAAAATATTGAGTTGATGGTGTGAACTCGATAATAAACTGTGATTTTTAATATTAATTAGTTGAAGGAAATTTAAGATTAGAGAAAATAAAGGAGTGAAAAAAAGTTCTCCTTAATTGAAGCAAGAGTTCTTATGCCAAAAGAAAATGAAAGCATGGCCTCTTGGTGTTCCGTGTTGACACGCTTTGCTGTAATGAGGGGAAGGAGGGGAAGTGAAAAGTGCAACTATCAAATATTTTACCAATAAAATTCTAATGTCGCTGCAGTTTAGTCGTCTTTTCTGAGGTGGCATGGGCTATGGACAGTTGCTTAAATTGAAACATCATTAAATAAGGATGGAATAAATCAGCGTCGATGCCTTTCTTCCTTTGCAACATATTTTAAAGAGCCCAAAGAACGTGTAACAATACTCAGCGGTTCTTCACATCAAAACTTTTACGAAGGTGTTCATTATCCGACTACTTATTTTAGGTACATTATAATACAGGGAATGAAAAATAAATAGAGAAGCAGTTTGTGACAGATACTGCGTAACGCTTGCACATCGGACTGACTTTTTACAGTACAAAATGATCGGTTGTAGAAATAACCAGTACAATATCGCGGGAAATTTGAACTCGATTCGTGCTTCCTTATTGCTATAAATAATTTATGTAAGCTGGATAATAAAATGTTATGGTGATATGGTAACCAGATAAAAAAAAAATTTCATTGTGTGTACATGTTTCCAAAATGGATGATGTTATAAAAAAACTGATATACAACTTTGTAGCCCTCGACGTTACGTTTAGTCCGTAAGTCAAAAAACGTTTAGCAACCCTTAGCCAAATTGCGTAGATAAATAAGCTTTACTATTTTGTTCATCTTAGCGTTCATGAATATTTCAACTACAATTTAAAACCACTAGTGCAATGTGGACAATTTAGTTCTCGAAAGTGGGTGCTAAATAGCGCGCTGGCTTTGCAGTAGCAATTTCCTTTTTCTCTTATTATCTAGAGTGCTTCTAAATTTGGTTGTTTAGCAGATTTACTACGAGGTGATTGCGCTCGTTAAGATTGTGTTGTTTGGGTGTCTTATATATGCAATTTTCAACGGTAAGATTAAAAAAGTTCGTATCGTTTTGCAGCTCTTTTCCAGAGAAAAAACAAAAACAAAAACAACACAAAATTCAAGATACTTTTCAGATTTGATGAATTTTCCTGGGGTTCAATCGCAGGGGTTTTTGTGGTCTTAGACGTTCTTTGGGGTATCATGCAATGCTCCCTTAAAATTTTCCAAGCATAAGCAAACCACGGAGAGCCATTCATTCTCGAAGAACCTTAAACGCCAGTTTTGCTCATCAAGACTATTCCAATTTCACATGGTGTTTTTTTCCTCTCTTTCTTTTTATCGTATTCCGCGTTTGAAAATGTGACAAATCCAGAAGGCAGCGCCTCAAGATATTTTCCATCGTTCCCGTAAGTTCTTTGTTCAGATTTCGATGAGCTGGATTCTTATCAGGAGCTTATATCAAGAACATTTGAGGAATGTGGAAAGTCTTATATTGTCTATGATCGATGTTCACAATGAGAAAATACATTGTTTCACTTGGTGGTAAAAGATACATTGCGTTAAAGGAAATAAAACACGTAATATGTGCCTCAAGTACTATCGCATTTAAAGTAACTTTTGTTAACACTTTTAGTCTCGAACGTGGGACAAAGAAAAAAATCTTAACATTTCACGCTGCTGAGAGAGGTCAAGAACATTCTGTGTTCTGCAAGAAGCAGCAATGTCAAAAGCGTTAAGCGCTTGAATTTATCATTACTATTATTTTTTTTTAATAACTGATTTTTTTTTTTTTTGAGAGGGCACGGTAACGAATCTTGCAATCTGATTGGTTCCTTACCCGGTCAGTATTTTCCTATCTCTGTCCACGGACCACGATAACGCTTTCGTGAGTCGCCAAGTACGTCCCAACTTTCGTTGCCATTTTTCATAAATATATCTCGTTTTTCCGGCTGGGCAGTGTTTTTAAGCAAACACGTCGGTCACTACCTCAAGCCGATGAATGACTTCTGAATCCTCTCTTTTCTCTCACTCAAATCACTTTGGTTGACAGAAAAATATTGGTTTCAGAATGAATTTGTATAAACAATAGTGTCATTACGTTGGTTAACAAGCGGCCTAAAACCCGTCTGCAATTACCTTTCGTCGTTCACAAAAAGTACCAAGAAAGTTAAAACGTGAGGTATTTGGTCACAGTTAAACTGAACGATGGAACTTTCATTCATTTAATACCTGAATTTTCTCAAGCAATTTGTTCGCAGCTAAAGAGCGAGCGAAGTTTAAATATAAGTTATACAACAAATATACGCTCTCGGTGAGTCTTTCCAAGTCCGTTCAATTTGAACATTTGTACCGTAAATTGCATAACAGAAACTGAAGGAATTTTTAGAGAAAAGGCCGCATTAAATCCCCTTGTGTCTGGTTGGAGTGTGCCATTCGAATTTAGTTTTTGTGAAGCAAAGACCAGATTTACACACGCCATTGCAGCAAACAAACGAGCAAACTCTCACAACTTCAAAATAAACAAATCGAATTTACTCACAATTACTTTCCTCGCCGTTTACTTAATGAACTGAGGTAAATCTTCGTACATGAATGAATCGACGATGAGAGTGAACAATACTTTCCGTTAGATCATTTACTGTTTTTGAAGAAAACGTTGTCGTGACAGTCCTTACCAAACTAGTTACGTTGTTTTTCAAATGTTCTCATGCTTTTTTTTAACTTACGCGCTCTCTAATTGAAAGGTGTCAGATTGTGACAGATACTTGTAAAAATAATGTTTCAAAGTTTGTTTGAAATTATCGTTACTAAAATGAAAATGTTTCGCTGAGGCATCTCTCTTGAATTTGCTTCACCTCTATTTTAACTACCATTTACTCGCTCAAAAACTGTTCAGTCTATGGAAGATCTTGCCGTACTTACAGCCCTAAATCATTCGGGTTCCTTCGGAAAGAATTTCGGCAAGGTCACAGTTTTTCACCATACGGACCGACCCTCAGCCGGTAAATAACATATATGTAAGCACTGATTTTTTCATTTTTTATTTTTTGAAAGGGGTCAAAACGTCTAGAAAGATTAGGAAAGCTTACCGCCTTTGAGCACACAAGGGATCGGGGCAAAGTTCTTGTTTATGGCTTTTATTTTCAAACCAAATTCGCATAAGAATAAAAGACATCACTTTAATTTTTATTTTATGCGGGTACATAAATAAGCTGATCTCTAAAAGTTTTACTTTATGATAGCTTTGTATTCCTACAAAAATGGATTTTTTTGATTGAAGGTGTCTATTGGTCATCGAGTTTGGACTGTGCTCATAAATCTGTTGAAGTAATAATAATGACGATAATATTATTAGTAATAATAACAACAACAATAATAAACTAATAGTGATAAAAGACAAATTTGATAATCAGCAGCATAATGTAGGGTATTGGGTGTAGAGTGTATGGATAATGAATATCTTTAATTGCAAAGATGAGGATGTCCCAAGGTACGCTTTATTTAATGGAAACATTAAATATTGTTTCTGTAACTGCAACCAAAAAAAAAAAAAAACTCAAAAACTCAGTCGCTCAGTTGCTTTAGAATTAAAAATAAACAATATAGTCCCTGCCCTTTGGAACATGTGTGGGAACCGGGACAAATTAAGACAAAATATATGTGTTTTATTTGTTGTTTTATTTCCATCATAATAAAAACCACCACATCAAGGTTCGATTTTAGGCCCTCTATTGTTCATTCTATACATAAATGACCTCCCTAATGCCTCTGAATTAACAGACCCTCTGCTTTTCGCTGATGACACCAGTATCTTTTATTCTCACTCAAACCCAAATTGCTTAGAATCCGTACATAATGATGAACTCCAAAATATTGATGTCTGGCTAAAATGCAATAAGCTCTCAGTTAATATAAGGAAAATTAACTACGTAATTTTTAAAACCAGACAGAAGAAATTTAACTCCAGCATTTCTCTCTCCTTTGGAGGTAAACCCCTACAACAATCTGACGTAACTAAATTCCTTGGGGTCTATATTGATGATCATCTCACTTGGAAACACCATATCAGCTATGTATGTAAACAAATCGCTAAATTAATAGGTATTATATTCAGGTCTCGCTTTTTCTTATCCGCTACAACCAAGCTCACTTTGTACTACACCTTAATTTATCCTTATATCGTCTATTGTAACTGTGCCTGGTCGTCCACATACGTATCTAACTTAAATAGAATTTACTACTTCCAAAAGCGAGCTGTGCGGCTATCACCAACTCAGACTATCGAGCCCATTCCGCTCCTTTATTCTCCAAACTAGGAACTTAAGATATTTTCCAAGTCAATACGTTTGAAATCGCCAAATTCATGTTTTATTATAGAAATAACTTATTGCCTCCATTGCTTCTCAATTTTTTTGTAACGAATAGCCAAACTCACAACTATGGTACCAGAACAGCCAGTAATTATCGAACGCATTTGTGCCCTACAAATCTCAAGCAGTTTAAAATTCTTTACCAAGGTCCTAAAATCTGGAACTCTCTTCCTGTTTCAGTCACTTGTTCGTCAAACCTTCTAAGTTTTAAGACGAAAATGCAAGAGTTTTTACTTAAATAATCCTTGAATTGGCCTAGACGCACATTCGCAGCACTTTTTCTTTACTTTATTTATTAATGTAAGTGAGGTGGCTCTCCCATAAGCCCGGTGGCTTCCTGGGTCTCCTCGACTACTAGCTATAACCGCTGTAAATAATTTTTTTTTGTATTATGTAAATAAGGCAAATAAAATATGATGATGATGATATAAAGCCTGATTATTTTAAAGTTCACTCCATGGCATCTGGTATAGAGAGACGCCCAGTTCTAAACGCCACCATTGTGTGTTGTTTCACATAATACAGTACCAAAAATAACCTTATAGATTGGAGACAAGTATTGAGTGCCCCACAGTAAATAAATAGGTTCAATAAATAGGTTCATATGTCATACTAGTTAAATCAAACTTCTTTCGGGGCCAAAGGGGCTTTACAATTTTAAACTTAGTAACTTAACGATTCTGTCTAGACCGCTGGAATGAACTTTAAACACGTGTTTAACATGTGTTTAAAAATAGCTAAGATGTTCCTAGTTGGAGAGCAGAGGCTTCAGTGGCGTATTGCAAGGCGTGCTTTCACGAAAAGATGAAGAGACAAGTGGAAGTAACTGGGACCAGCAGTGAAGGATTGTTTATCATTCTGCGAAACGACGAGAACAGATGAACTCTATCGGTAGCCATAGATTGCTTACGTGAGAGCATTAAAAGCCCATCCAAGGAAAAGAAAAGAATCATCCACCTTCTTCGTAATGCATCAAACATGAGAGCACCTTCTGAAGACATCCTCCTGCGCTGATTTCTCTGAGAAAGCGCCCTAATGAGAGCTATCCTTTCTTTCAAACCCACCAATTAGAAAGTTGAATTTTGGCGCGAAAATTGTTATCAGACCCAGTCTCCTGCGTTTCTTATATTAGGTGCGACACACGATACGCCCTTTGAATCAGCTGTCGCCCCAGTGAGGTTCCATAGTCGAACCTGAATGAATTGGGTTCGGCACGTCTAAAACAAGCCCTGGCAATTTATAATCATCCACTTACTAGGACTACGATATTTCTAGTTTCTTTATAAATCGTGATACACTTGCAATGCTCGGGAACATTTCGGCAACCACGATACTCCAGTGAACTTAAATAATTGCGTGCAAGCGATAAACTTAATCCTTAGACACTCAAATGAAGGAGTCTGCAGATATGAGCGCATTTATTAAGAGTGGCTAACAATATCAAGGCCACATTTTCTCCCCGAAAGTGTTAAATAGAGGATTACTTTGAACAAGTGCAGGAAAATTTTTCGCCTGTTCACGATCACCATTAAAGTGTTGATAATTTTCTTTTTAGCAACCTATATTCATGCACTTAATAGGACTGCTGGATTTTTTAGTAAGTCCTGATACACTTTTACACCCCGGGAATATTTCGGCCACAACGATATTCCAGTGAACTTAAAATAATTGTGTCGTGGCGATAAACCTCATCATGGAGCAATCGAATGAAGGAGTCGGTAGATATGAGTGCACTTTTTGAAGAGTGGCTTACAATATCACGGCCACATTTGTTTTTGTATTTTGTGCACATATATCCTTCCGGGCATCTCTGATTTCAAGACTTCAAATTCAAATTTTGACGCTAATCAGAAACAGACGAGGACTGACATCCTGATGAATAAGCTTCTCTTTCCAGCCTCGGTGCAAATGCTCCAGGCTTCAATAACATTAGCCCATCCACATAAAACGTACCCTCCCTAATAATAAGCCGGAAACAAATTCCTCCCAAATTCATTGGCCTTGGCCTATTAATCAAGCTTTTTGTCAAAATAAAGTCTACTTTGTCCTCGATCTCTGTTGATTATTTTATGTTCTCACAGGTAAAATGATAACGTAAATGACAACGTATTTGACGTTCGTTCAAACAACACGATGAACCGCGTCTCCTATGTTCAAGCTACTGAATCTACGATATAATAATCACTGCACATTTTTATTGCCCATCGAATCTTGTCCACTCAAATTTCGATTTCCTCACCATAATATTGAGTACGAGAAGTAGTGTAAATTTCAAATGAAATTATTTTCTTAATGCGGATGCGCATACACCGCGTATATTGGTTCAGAAATATAAATAAATTTGTGACAACTGCCTCTTCAAATAGAAAGATCTTTTAGTTTCATCCAGAATGTCACGCTATTTCTATTTTCACACTGCTTCAATAGGCATCGTAGGTTTGTTGTTGAGCAGTTACTGATATGAGTAAAAACCTTTTGCCGCCACCTTGAATACAGAGGACCTGTTGAAATGAATGACATATTCTTTTTTGTGCAAAAAATCTACGTATAGCACGCTGGCTAGCTGGGAAGTTTTGGCTCCTAGTCTTTCTTAGTTTGCAGACGCCCAATACAGAACGCCTGAGGTATTTTCTGCTGCTATTTTGGGTTGTTATGCTTCATTAAATATTTTTCCATGTTGATCCATGTATTTTGTAAGTGTGATGTTTTAATGTAAAAGAAGTAATATGGTATTCAGAATAATAGCGTCATTACTCGAAAGCGACAATGCAATGAGAATACTCCTTGCATGCAGCCATGGAAATATAAATAATTTAATTAACAAATAGGAATACGTCTCGTGTTTCCGCCCACTTCTTGAGTGCAGCCGAATTCACCGGAACATGAAGATCGGGATGACAGCGCGGCAAAACTCAGCTGCAGTGACAGATGTGACTTTCCACTCAACGCATCGGAAAGGATATCAGAGCAAGTTCTTATTTTTTCACTCGAAGGGCGGCCGATGTAGTTTCTGAGGCTTGCTTTTCTGTGATGACCGGAGATCGCCATGATGAGCGAGCCGCAATGGACTTCAGCATGATCATATTCGCTCAGACACCGTCATGATTAGAGAAATTTTAACAGTTATGCCAGTTTCGGAATGTCAATTTTGTTTTTCCTTTGTGGGTTTTCGTATCTGCTCACGTTTTAATAACGTAAATTACGGCGCCTGGTATGTTTACAAACCTTTGTTTGGTTCTTCTGTTGCTACTTGCCAGCTCGCTTATTCCGAAATGTCACTTTCAATTATCGGAAAAAAGCTAAAAAGAAGTCCCGGAAAAAGTCGAACATAGTACAATTTGGCAGATGGCGTGGCGCACGTTGTATCCGAATTTTATTATAATGGGAAGTAACACTTTTTAGATTAATTGACTTTTCTAGCGGTTCAAATGTAAGGGTTTTGTAGTCTTAGAATTGGAATGTCATGCAACACTCCCCCAAAACTTTCCAAGCATAAGTAAACCATCGAGAACCCTCCATTCTCGAAGAACCTTTCACGCCAATTTTGATTATCGAAATTATTCCAATTCATCATGGTTTTTTTTCTTTCTCTCTTTCAATCGTATTCCGCGTTTGGAAATGTCACATGTTACCGATATTCACAATGAGAGAATACATCTTATTCAATATATCTTCGCCGATGTAAAACGAGATTTGTATCGTTTGCTGGTAAAGGATATCATATGTAGAATGAAATGAACTCCTCATACATTTGGACCTAGCACATAACGCTCACAGTGTGGCATTAAAATTTAAAATTCGAATATCTGTAGTTTGTATCCTCTTGGGGAAATTAAAGCTCTTTTATTTTTTTTTCCTTTTACCTACCCTCCTGACAAAGCAATTAACATGTTTTTTTTTCTCCAAATGACCCGCTTTGAAACTTTCTAAATTTGTTTTCCCTAAATAACTGATCTTAATCAATTTAGTTAATATACAATTTTTATTTTGTCGCCATTAAGTGATGACATCTTGTTAGACCGTGTAGGAAAATGACTTCGATACTAGGAGTCAATATGCTTGAAAAAAGAAAGGAAAGTTTCACTCAACTGAGCACAAAAATACGCGAATTACATTTCTTGATTATTGCCCACGTTTACATTACTTTGAAAGGAAGTGTTCTAGTATAATGAAAACAAAACTATTTCTAAGCTTAGCTAGGGTTTAAATAATATTTCTTTGTCATGGCCACGCATTACTGCAGAGAAGGATTTTAAAATTAAATTTTTCTTTAGTCTTCGAGCTCCGACGTTCTTCATAAATCTGTTGATGTAAAAGGATCCAATATTAATGAAGACAAATTTATTAATCAAAGGACAATGCAGGGTCCCCTGGTGTTCAGTATATGTATAATAAATGTCTTTAATTGCAAAGGTGAGGATAACCTACGACTGGGTTTTATTCAATGGTTTAGTATTCATTAGAGCTTGTGCGACCGTATAATGTGAAACAGTTAAATACCTCAGTCGCACGAAACCATGCATTGAAGAAGTCCCAATTAATTTGGAATTACTAGTGCGTTGTTTGTTAGGAGGAAATGGGGGAGGGGGGTGAAACTACGAAAACCATTAAACCAATTTGAAATCCTCCGGAATGGGTAAGAGAAAAGGAAACAAACTACACCAAAATGTGACACCGGGTAAGGTAATCAAACCAAGGCCAATCATGTGAGAGTTAAGAACCCTTAACAAAGCTTTTCTCCTACTGAATTGATTACAATATTTGAAGGAAAGTTACTTGGAGGCAGCTGAGGACTCAACACGTACCGACTTCATGGATATCAACTGTTTGACATACTTTAGCCATTTCTACGCCGACGGCGTACTCCTGAACGGCGGCGGCGCAATAGGGCTCGTCCTACTTTTGGACGGATGAGAGACCTGCGGGGGTGCCCTTTCCGCGATTTGGGGTCCGGTGCTCTCTTCTCTAAATCCAAAACATCGCTTTCCTCGCCTTCGTTATCGTCTTTTTCATCATCGATGTCAGCTTCTGGTTCGTTTTTATAGAAGCCATAATCCTCAGCATTCCTATTCAAGTCACTTAAAATAAAAAATTTAAAAAATTAAAATTAAAAAAAAAAAATATATATATATATATATATATATATATATATGTATATGTATATGCATATGTATATGTATATGTATATGTATATGTATATGTATATGTATATGTATATGTATATGTATATGTATATATATGTATATATATATATATAATAAACCTTTGTAAATTAACATATTCGGCTGAAAATAGATTATTAACAGTTTTTAATCTCATGTGGTTGCTGTATCCTTTTACTCTATGATAAAGCCAATTAACCCAGTTAGTCATTCGGTTCAAAACGCCACCATTTTGTGATATTACGGTACTGCGCAAACGATACTCGTCGTTATTGCGATAATCCC
This sequence comes from Pocillopora verrucosa, assembly GCF_036669915.1. NCBI lineage: Eukaryota > Metazoa > Cnidaria > Anthozoa > Scleractinia > Pocilloporidae > Pocillopora > Pocillopora verrucosa. Next base: position 15,062,433 of record NC_089321.1, on the reverse strand, counting down.
GATATATCAGCAATATTTGAACAATATTTCAGTTGGAATGATAGATTGGCGATGTATCGCAGGGCTATTGTTCCAACAGCCGTTACAAATCGCTGATCCATCGTTAAGCTCCAAGCAAATAATCGTTTTCTCCTAGCGATATATCCTTTAAGCCAAACGATATATATCGCTTCAGCTCAACAACAATTTCGCTTCCTCGATATATCGTTTATATCCAACGAGCTATTTATGCCACCCATCGTTGCATTTCCCATCAGACTTGCACTGTCTAAGGTTTATCTAATGCGGGAGAAGTCGTCTCTAAAATAAGCATAGTTTTTGGGAGTATGATGAATTTACATCGGTTTCGCTAGATGTTTGCCACAAGTTCGCTACACATATGAAACTTCACTACCTCAGCTAACCAAGTTGGCTACCACACAAAGAATGACAAATTCTAAGAAAGACTATTTCAACATTACTGATAGAGCTGAATAAGTTGTTTGTAAAGTTAGGCCATCTTAATTCTCCAAATATCATATAGCTTCTCAGAGCCCATTTTTGTTTTTTTCATACCGGTCGAAGTCAAATTCGATGAGGCTGAAATCTCTTCTCGCCTGTGTGCTTAATTGGTGGTGATAAATGTGATTTTTAGAGTGAATTTCTACTTAACTACAGTACCTTAAAGCATCTTAAAATTCCGGTTCAAAGTCATCATGAGACTTTTTATAGCCTGTCGTGTTCTTTTCGTTTCCGTATTCAGTAAAAGTAAATGCTAAAGCGATAGCAAGAGTCGCTCCATACACAGCGATAAGGAGGAAGCTGTTCATGGCGAAGTCCTCCCTTCTTCTGAGTCGCACGCTTAGGCGCATGGTACATTTTGTACCCTTTTATAACAAGAATAAGAAGGTGATTTCCATATTTGGTAATCGTCTTAGAGGAGCCTAATTTATAAAGATATCAAGAGTTTCTTTTCACCGATATCGAATTTTGTTTTTTAGATGTAGCCAACCGCCAGGATATATTTGACCAAAACATTGCTTCTGGCGTGAAAACGTTCTGCAAATTAGGCGATCGTGGGTTTTCCGAACTTAATATCTGTTCTAAAATCTGTTTCTTAAAACAGACCGTGTCAATAACAAAGGACAGGAAAAGCACTTCCTGATGAATAACCGAGTCATCCGTTGCCTTTTACCGCCTTCAATTATGTGGCTTTTAGGTGATGAAAACGATAACTGTTTATTTACCCCTAGATATGGAATGTTCTCGGCCATTCAAGCAATACTTTAAGTTCATTTAAAGCTTGAAAACGCTCCAATGTTAAATTATTCACAATAATGAAGGTGAATAGTGGTATATATAAATATATATATGAGATGAGGCCCAGGAGGCCGATAGATATATGGTTGGTGATTGGTGATTGAATTGTTGATGCGCGATGTTGTCTCTTTGGCTGCTTGGAGGCGAATAGTACTTGTAAATCACTTCCGGTCACTTCAGCCGATCAACGCGCGTGAAAAGCACTATCCACTCGTGTGGTATATACTAGGATAATATATCACTTCATTCCAAGAAACTGGGTGATGTCATGTTATCGACTGAAATGATGTAAAGTACAAATTCATTTAACACATTCAACCAGTTTCAGAAAGACTTCTATACGTCAGTTCTAGACCGGTCATTACCCCAGCATGGAGAAGGAAGTCCTTATAAAGGCCCGTTCTCTGACTGTCCATATTGTGAACATTACTTAACTTGCAAGGCGCAAGAACGAAGCAAGCGTTTATATTGTTTGTTTGTTTCCCAAACATTTTATAGTTAAAATGACAATTCATTTTCTTAAAGAGCTAAAAAGAGGCTGGCTTTGAAGCTTTGAGCTATATATTTTCCCGCGTTTATTATTATATTTTTTTTTAGTAGAGTGTGTAACAGCAAAACACGAACATAATATTATTTAAGGAGTCACCAGATATGAGTGCACTATTTTACAGTGGTAAACAATGTCACGTCCACATTTGCGTCGTGCTTAGGCAGATTTCTGCATTCGAGTATCTCTAAATCAAACTTATTACAGAAGAGGACGACATTCTTAAAAATAAACTAATTCTCCCAGCCAAGGCACGAATGTTCTTGGCGTTCAGTCCGTCAGTCTTTCCACTTCTTGGTAGCCTTAAGCATATGGTTAGAAAAATGTTTCCTCGACTACTCAGTCACGATCACCTCGGCTTGAAAACGAAACTTTACGTCAAGAGTGAGAGGAAAAAGATATATATTTGGCGCCGGTAATATAAGGATACTTAGTAACTCTGACGACCTCCAAGAGAAAATGAAGACATGCTATTCTGCAAAGAAACGAAGGAAGAGGGAAAGAAAAATGCATGCGAGACCAACCAAGATTTCTCCAACCAAGTTCGTTTCTGTTTCCAATTTATTCTGTCAGCTTTCTCTTTCTAAAAACTGGATATCAATAAATGTTAATGATAATTAAGCATCGATGCCCTTTTTTCCTTTGTATTGAATTTTGATGAGCCCACGTCGGAGACTCGTGCGTCGTGGTGCACGGTGCATTTCATATCCTTCGATAGTAGGTACAAGTGATTGATTTTCATATTGATTTCGAGCTCTAAGAGCCCTCTTTATCAACAGATAAAGTGCTCGATCACGAATTTATTTGAGACGCTGATATTCCTGAGCGCACTTTCTCGCGTTCACGTTTGCATCATGTTTTAGCAGATCTCTACTTCCGAGATCTCTGATTTCAAGAATTCAAAGTGGTCAGCACTGATAAATAAGAGAAGAGGGCGACGTTCTGAAAAAATTAACCTTTGACAGCCATTACACTTGTTATCAATCTTAAACCGTATCGTGGAAAATTAATCTCCTCAACTTTTCAGTCATTTGGCCTGAATATTGGAGTTTTTTGTCAAGAGTTAAAAAAATATCTATTTTCGTCTCCGATCGCTTTTGGTCATTTTCTGATGATGACTTCCCACTTTTACTTAAGTTGTCCAATCGTCAGTTGGCACGCCCTACAACAGTGACACTCTCACGATCGATCACACCACAAAAATGAACTGTTTCTCTCAAATGTATGATCAGGCCACATACCTTCCAATATGCTCATCGTTGCACATGTTTATTGGCCTTTAAATCCCATATATAATTCCCGAAAAGCTTTTTAATGACAAATTGAATGAGAAAGCAAGTGTAATACATTATCTTAAGATGTATTGGATTTGTATACGCGCAATTGTAAGAAAATATTAAAGAATGAAAAAAGTTTTAGGTACTGACACGAGTATAGTTTACTTCTTTCGAGGCGGCTGTTCATTTTTTTTCCCCCGGTAAAATATTGAGTTGATGGCGTGAACTCGATAATAAACTGTGATTTTTAATATTAATTAGTTGAAGGAAAGCAAGAGTTCCTATGCCAAAAGAAAATGAAAGCATGGCCTCTTGGTGTTCCGTGTTGACACGCTTTGCTGTAATGAGGGGAAGGAGGGGAAGTGAAAAGTGCAACTATCAAATATTTCACCAATAGAGTTCTAATCTCGCCGCAGTTTTTTAGTCGTCTTTTCTGAGGTGGCATGGGCTATGGACAGTTGCTTAAATTAAAACATCAGTAAATAAGGATGGAATAAATCAGCGTCGATACCTTTCTTCCTTTGCAACGTATTTTAAAGAGCCCAAGGAACGTGTAACAATACTCAGCGGTTCTTCACATCAAAACTTTTACGAAGGTGTTCATTATCCGACCACTTATTTTAGGTACATTATAATACAGGGAATGAAAAATAAATAGAGAAGCAGTTTGTGACAGATACTGCGTAACGCTTGGATATCGGATTGACTTTTTACAGTACAAAATGATCGGTTGTGGAAATAACCAGTGCAATATCGCGGGAAATTTGAACTCGTGCTTTATTATTGCTATAAATAATTCATGTAAGCTGGATAATAAAATGTTATGGTGATATGGTAACCAGATAAAAAAAAATGTCATTGTGTGTACATGTTTCCAAAATGAATGATGTTATAAAAAAACTGATATACAACAGTAAACTAATTCTACTTATGCACTCACCCTACATTATAAAGCCTTATATGTGTTATTTACAATCGCTCTCGTCCCTTTGTAGCCCTCGACGTTTAGTCCGTAAGTCAAAAAACGTTTAGCAACCCTTAGCCAAATAGGGTAGATAAATAAGCTTTACTATTTTGTTCATCTTAGCGTTCATGAATATTTCAACTACAATTTAAAACCACTAGTGCAATGTGGACAATTTAGTTCTCGAAAGTGGGTGCTAAATAGCGCGCTGGCTTTGAAGTAGCAATTTCCTTTTTCCCTTATTATCTAGAGTGCTTCTAAATTTGGTTGTTTAGCAGTTTATCTACGAGGTGATTGCGCTCGTTAAGATTGTGTTGTTTTCGTATCTGATATATGCAATTTTCAATGGTAAGGTTAAAAAGATCGTATCGTTGTGCAGCTTTTTTCCAGAGAAAAAACTAAAACAAAAACAAAAACAAAACAAAACAAAATTTAAGATACTTTTCAGATTTGATGAATTTTCCTGGGGTTCAATCGCGGGGGTTTTTGTGGTCTTAGACGTTCTTTGGGATATCATGCAATGCTCCCTTAAAATTTTCCAAGCATAAGCAAACCACGGAGAGCCCTTCATTCTCGAAGAACCTTAAACGCCAGTTTTGCTCATCAAGACTATTCCAATTTCACATATTGTTTTTTTTCCTCTCTTTCTTTTTATCGTATTCCGCGTTTGAAAATATGACAAATCCAGAAGGCAGCGCCTCACGATATTTTCCATCGTTCCCGTAGGCTCTTTGTTCAGATTTCGATGAGCTTCATTCTTACTAGGAGCTTATATCAAGAACATTTGAGGAATGTGGGAAGTCTTATATTTTCTATTATCGATGTTCACAATGAGAAAATACATTGTTTCACTTGGTGGTAAAAGATACATTGCGTTAAATGAAATAAAACACGTAATAAGTGCCTCAAGTACTATTGCATTTAAAGTAACTTTTATGGTAAGCACTGTTTTTTTTTTTTTTTTTTTTTTTTTTTATCTTTTATTGGAAGGGGTCAAAACGTCTGGAAAGATAAGGAAAGCTTACCACCTTTGAGCACAGAAGGGATCGAGGCAAAGTTCTTGTTAATGGCTTTTATTTTTAAACAAAATTCGCATAAGAACAAAAGACATCACTTTAATTTTTATTTTATGGTATATATATATATATATATATATATAAGCTGATCTCTAAAAGTTTTACTATATGATAGCTTTGTATTCGTGCAGAAATGGATATTTTTGATTGAAGGTGTCTATTGGTCATCGAGTTTGGACTGTGCTGATAAATCTGTTGAAATAATAATAACAATATTAATATTAATAACAATAAAAATAATAATGAAAATATTAATAGCAATAAAAATAATAATGAAAATATTAATAGCAATAAAAATAATAATGAAAATATTAATAACAATAAAAATAATAATGATAATATTAATAACAGTAAAAATAATAATGATAATATTAATAACAAAAATAACAATGATAATATTAATAACAATTAAAATCATAATGATAATATTAATAACAATAAAAATCACATCGATCTAAATCTACTGACTTTGTCGTGAGACAACAAACAAATTTATATTATCAGCTGAGGACTTTCCTTTATAATTTACCTCGACTTTTGAAATACGTTATCCCCATCTCCGCCGGCGTCTCAGCCCACTAGGACGGGATTTCGTGCGCTTCGCCTCGGTCTGCTTTGCCCGCCTTCTGTTCGAACGTCCCCTATTTTTGCGCCATTTAGGGTCTGATGATCTCTCCTCATCTTCATCATCAGTGTAACCTTCTGGTCGGTTTTTATCGAAGTAACCATCTTCAGTATTCTGATCAAAGTCACTTTAATTGAGATGAACATTGTTAGCTTTTCTAAATCAACATCTTTAGCTGCTGAACTTGTTTTAATTGCATAATAATAAAAACCCCCGGATCATATAAAGCCTGATTATTTTAAAGTTCACTCCATGGTCGAGACATCTGGTATGGAGAGACGCCCAGTTCTAAACGCCACCATTGTATGTTATTTTATATAATACAGTACCAAAAATAACCTTATGGATTGGAGACAATTATTGAGTGCCCCACAGTAAATAAATAGGTTCATAAGGGTAATTTTTCTCATGCTAGTAAAATCAAACTTCTTCTGGGCCAAAGGGGCTTTACAATTTTATAGTGGAGTTTATATGGTTTTTCTTCTCTGTGCTTAATTCGTGGCAATAAAGGATACGATATCTACAATTTTAAACTTAGTACCTTAACGATTCTCTCCAGACCGCTGTCTTCTCTTCTTTTCTATAATCAGTCCTACTCAATGCCAAGGAGATAACAAGAACCGATCCAAAAACAGCGATAAGGAGAAACCTGTTCATGGCGAAGTCCTCAGTGCCTCTGACTCGTTCGCCGGGTTTGTAGTGCATTTTATATCCTTTGATAGCAAATACAAGTGAGTGATTTCCATATTGCATGGTCGTGTTCTAAGCCTTATTTATCAACAGATAAAGGGCTCGATCAGTCTTGTTCATCAATATTTCAGTTTGGTAAGTAAGCCTGCGTGATACTGTTGTAACCTGATGAAACCAGCTGAGAAGACGATATAACGCAAAACATTTCTGCAGCTGCACTATGATCATTTATACAATTTACTCGCCTCTTGAAACTTATCAGTTTATTGGGAAAAGAAAAAGAGGAGAATAACACTTCTAGATAGGCATTTTAATTCAATGTTTGTTCAATGTTCTAGCTAAGAAAGCTAGCTAAGCCAAGCTACTTCAAAGGCCCCAGGATGAAAACGATCTTTAGTCAATGACGTATGTATCTGAAGTGTTTTTTCTCCTATTAGGTTCCGTTTATGTAAGCTCGTATGAGATCATTTTACTGATAGATTTACGCAGCTGAAAAGAGAATACTCTCTTATCTTTTTAATCTTTTTAATTACCCTCTTATCTTATTAATTGCTGTCTCGTCTTTGTTCTATTAGGCGTTCAAAACACTTCTTGCAATTGGTACTCTTGATTTTGATGCGGAAATATATTGCCTTGGTCATTCATTGATCTCGGCGTAAAGGAGAAGTGTTCGAAATTTCTTAACTCGTATGGCGCAAGAACGATGAAAGGGTTGAATTAGTATATTTTTCCTAAAATTTGCAGTGTTATTATGACAATTCACTCCCTGATAGTGTTAGATAGCGTTTGACTTTAAACAAATGCAGAAAATTGTTTTGCCTTTTTATCACTGTTTAAGTGATTCTAATTTCTTTAAGCAATTTATATTCATGCACTGAATAGGACGACTGGATTTTTTTACAGGTCCTGATACACTTGCAATAGTAGGGAATGTTTCGGTAACCACGATATTCCAGTAAACTTATAGTAATCACATCCTGGTGATAAACTTTATCATGGAACAACCAAATGAAGGAGTCTGTAGATAAGAGTGCACTTTTTAAGAGTGGCTAACAATATCCGGGCTACATTTTCTTCTCGAAAGTCAAAACAGAGGGTGACTTTGAACAATTGCAGCAAACGTTTTCGCCTGCTTATCACCATTTAAGTGTTTATCATTGTTTTTTTTTTTTTAAGCTTAGTTCAGTCGTCTTTCCACTCATGTGCCGAAACTAATTGATGAATTAAGTCCGGAAAAAGAGCGACGTCTGAGTCAGTTCTAATTCGGTTCTATAGCTTTAATTAAGTGCGGCAAATATCGTCAAGTTCGACAAGGTCTGTCGGATTATTCGACAATGGAGAGGCAGCTGATTCAAACTGTAGAAAATCTCTCTCGTTTTTAAATTTCAAATAGTAATTTTTCTCTTCCTCTCCCCCCTTTGCATTCTTTTTGTATTCACGCGCGGTACGCGTGATTTCACAAATTAGCCAATCACGTCAAAGAACTCTAACCTTGACAATGGAAAAACTGACGTGGACATTTTTCGTGTACTTTTATTTTTTTTTCGCGGGGTTTTATATAGTTGTTTTTTGTAAGCTTTTGTTCGCATAAATTTGTCTCTTTTTTATTGGAATTTTGAGAAGTTTTGGAGTTTTCATTTTAGCCAAATCTTGTGGTTTGTTTAACAAGTTTATGCATATTTTCTACGGAGTTCGGAGTCTAGTCTCTTTTTCTTAAATGGATTTTATACACAGACGTCGCTCTTCTCATGTACTGAACTAAATGCATATGCTTCACATAAATCACATTAATCATGTTCTATCCACAAATCTCCAGTTTGGAGTAAGAATGATGCGCGAACAAGATGGCGGGGAGAGAAAAAGGCATGTGTTCGTCTTGGTTTGAAGACGCAACACAAACGTGTTTGACATGCAAGTTCCGGATGCCATGTTCAGTGTTTGAAAATAACGAAGATGTCCCTGGTTGGAGAGCAGAGGCTTCAGTGGCGTATTGCAAGGCGTGCTTTCACGAAAAGATGAAGAGACAATTGGAAGTAACCGGAACCATAAGTGAAAGATTCAGTGGGAATCAGGGAAACGTTTATCATTCTGCGAAACGACGAGAACGGATGAACTCTATCGGTAGCCATAGATTGCTTACGTGAGATTATTATAAGCCCAACCAAGTAGAACAAAAGACTCATCCACCTTCTTCGTAATGCAACATACCTGAGAGCACCTTCTGAAGACATCCTCCTACGCTGATTTCTCTGAGAAAGCGCTCTAATGAAAGCTATCCTTTATTTCAAACTCACCAACTAAAAAGTTGAATTTTTGCGCGAAAATTGTTATCAGACCCAGTCTCCTGCGTTTCTTATATTAGGTGCGACACACGATACGCCTTTTGAATTAGCTGTCGTCCCAATGAGGCTCCATAGTCGAACCTGAATGAATTGGGATCGGCACGTCTGAAACAAGCCTTGGCAATTGTATTCATCTACTTAATAGGACTACGAGATTTTTACTTTCTTTATAGATCGTGATACACCTGCAATGCTCGGGGATATTTCGGCAACCACGATATCCAGTGAACTTAAATAATTGCGGTCAAGCGATAAACTTAATCATGGAAAAATCAAATGAAGGTGTCTGCAGATATGAGTGCATTTATAAAGAGTGGCTGACAATATCAAGGCCACATTTTCCCTCCGAAAGTGTTAAATAGAGGATTACTTTGAACAAATACAGCAAAATTTTTCGCCTGTTCACGATCACTATTAAAGTGTTTATAATTTTCTTTTTAGCAACTTATATATATACACTTAATAGGACTGCTGCTGCTTAAGCCCGGTAATATTTCGGCCACCACGATGTTCCAGTGAACTTAAAATAATTGCTTATCCTGGCGATAAATTTTATCATGGAGCAATCGAATGAAGGAGTCGGTAGCTATGTTTGCACTTTTTAAAGAGTGGCTTACATTTTCACGGCCACATTTGTTTTGTGTTTTGGCACATATATCCTTCCGGGTATTTCTGATTTCATGACTTCAAATTCAAATTTTGACGCTAGTCAGGAGCGGACGAGGACTGACATCCTGATGAATGAGCTTCTCTTTCCGGCTTCGGTGCAAATGCTCTGGGCTTTAATAACATTAGCCCATCCACTTAAATGTACCATCCCTAATAATAAGCCGGAAACAAATTCCTCCAAAATTCATTGACCTTGGCCTATTAATCAAGCTTTTTGTCAAAATAAAATCTACTTTGTCCCCCATCTATGTTGATTATGTTCTGTTTTGACGGGTAAAATGATAACGTAAATGATGACGTATTTCACGTTCGATCAAACAACACGATGAACCGCGTCTCCTATGTTCAAGCTATTGACTCTACGATATGACCATCACTGCTCATTTTTGTTGCCCATCGAATCTTATCCACGCAACATTCTATTTCCTCACCATAATATTGAGCACGAGAAAAAGGGTAAATTTCAAATGAAATTATTTTCTTAATGCGAATATGCATACACCGCGTATATTGATTCAGAAATATGTTTATTTGTGACAACCGCCTCTTCAAATAGAAAGATATTTTATTTTCAGCCAAAATATCACGCTATTTCTATTTTAACACTGCTTCAATATGTATCGTAGGTTTTTTGTTGAGCAGTTATTGATATGAGGAAAAACCTTTTGCCGCCACGTTGAACATAGAGGATCTGTTGAAATGAATGACATATTCTTTTTCGCGCAAAAAATCTGCGTATAGCTCGCTGGCCAGCTGGGAAGTTTGGTTCCTAGTCTTCCTTAGTTTGCAGACGCCCAATACAGAACGCCTGAGGTATTTTCTGCTGCTGTCTGTGGTTGTTATGCTTTATTAAATATGTTTCCCTGTTGATCCGTGCATTTTGTGAGTATGATATATATTATATATATATTATAAATATTATGAGAGGAAAAAACGACGCAACTACATTTCCCGACAAGCCTGTTTCGTGAATCGCTTCACTCTTCAGGGGTTTAAAACCCCTGAATTGAACCATTAAACCCCTGAAGAGTGAAGCGATTCACGAAACAGGCTTGTCGGGAAATGTAGTTGCGTCGTTTTTTTTCTCTCATAATATTTATTCTGCTCTGCTTCAACGTATTGAGCACTGTTCCACGCGAAAATCGACTTGCAGACTTCCTCTATATATTTATATATATATATATATATATATATATATATATATACAGTATGTCATGTATTCTTAGACTCTTAACAACTGATGTAACTTAAGATATGTCTTAGGACGAATAAAGATTGATTGATTGATTGATTGAAACATTTCTTTTAACATTCATGTGGAAATTTCAGATGAGATTGCAGTAAATATGTTGTTTGATCGGTCACTATCTTCCACGAGGTGTCTTTTAGACATCTCACCAGAATAGAGATGACATGTCTGTCGAAAATGAGATTTGTAGTACAGTAATACAAATATGAATAACAGAAATAAGCAAATGAGGTCTCTTGAAATTTGAATTCTGTTCCGCCGTCTCCTTTGCCACGGCTGTTTCGCGGTGGAAATTTAGTTCGCGCATGCGGTCTACAGGAAAGATCGAGTTAATTATTATTTCTCTGGTTAATACAAAATTATGTATTTGCATAAATCTAGCGTCCATGGCAACCCCTTGGGCTAACATATAGTTTAGCCAATGAAATCTTGCTGCATATTTAATGTATGCGGTCGAAATTTAGCATGGCGGATGCTTACACATGAAAGAGGCATTTGCCGTCGAAAATTTGAGTAAAATCGGTCAAATTTTGCCTGTGTTCGACGAAAACACGTTGCTATGGTGGAGTCTAACAAGCACACCCTATTAAATCAACTGAAAACTTTGATTTCAATTTGGAAAAGGCTCGAATTTTTTCCAGCAAAGCAAGAGTCAAAAGAGAAGACTTGAAACCTTACTGAACAACCGACAGAGGTAAGTGTTTTAATCCGAATTGTTTAAGACTCCATTCGAGGCACTTTTAATATGTTAAGATCGGCCGTTATGCGACTCCATTTTGAATCTCGGAGGTACTGAATTTCAAGTGAAACAGTCTGTAAACGACTGGAAAGGTTTAGTTTTGGTTCCAAAGATTGTAGTAACACTTTTATTCGTCTAAATTAGAAGTTGAGCAAATAAATTACACTATATTTACACACATAGTACTCGTTGTTAGTCATCGAACCGATACATTGCTATTGAAAAGGAAAGAGTTTTACTCGTTCGCTTTTCGTTTTAAATTTCTTTCTTTAGGTTTGGGAGCTTTCCCTGCTAGTTCCGGACTCGTGGCAATGTGATGGTTGACAAGGATTTGACGCAATCTCGTGTCCTTTTTCTTCACATGGTCAAAATGCTGGGACTGGGTATTGAATTCAGAGTGTATTCCTTCAATCCCTTGTTCACCGTAGAATCCAAGGCCCATGTGCCATTGTCGAAGAAAAGGGCAAACATGTTCTTCTAGCATATGCAGCTTTGGTGTGATTGTCATGTCTGGAAATTTTTCTCTAAGGAACTGAAGAAAATCTGTGATGTCTTCCTCTGCAACAAGAAAACAAGGTGGACTTAAGACATGATCTTATTACTGTATTCATGTTTTTCCATGAAAGTCAGGTTTTTTCTTTCAGTTACCTAGCTTATCAATCTTGCCATCATTGAGATAGTCTGCACTGTCATAGACAAAGTGGCAAGCAGCAAATAACCTAAAAACTTGTTCAAATTTCACGCTAATTTCTCTTGCTTGAGAAAGGAGGGAAGGACACAGCTCCTCTGTTTTTGTCAGCACAGCACTGCATAGTTTGATGATGTTGTCTTCCTACCAAAAAAACAAATGCAACAATTCAATGAAATTTTGTGACTCAACAAATTCCTACTCTAAGGGTAGAATTTGTGTTACCTTGCAGCAAGTGTGTACATGGTTACCAATGAATGATTTTCCATGATAAGCTTGTCTCTCAACATTCATTTTCTTGAGAACCTCATCCAAATGAACCGATAGTGGTCCATTGGCTTTCTCAAAGGCAGCCAATTCCATTTGTTCATCTGCAAGCTTTTCCTATAATATTGAGATAATACTATTTAAATCTGGGTTATTTGACTTACTGCTTAGTTGCTATAATTTGATAATTTGAGCCATTTTAATATTACAAATAAAATCATAACTTCTTTAACTAAAAAATTCAGATGGGTTTGAAACATGTAAAATGGATTTGGAGGATTGTACAGCTATGATACTGGAAAGCACCAATATATTATTTTTACCTCCTCCTTTGCATTTCCAAGGAGTTTGTCTATCTCCTCCTGTAGTAGTGTAAAGTAGGCAGGCATGATATCAACATTAGCATGCAGACTTTGTAAATTCAGCAACTCCTGTAAATAATTGGCTTTTTCATTAAATTGTTGTGCTTGTCTGGTATGTAGTTGGGCAGCTCTGAATGCCTGGATTTTCTCATCATTCTCTTCACTGTCTCCTGCTAGCACCATTTGAATTTTTTTGTCCAGCTCAAAGCACTGGTTCTCTAGTTCGTCAAACAGTTTCTTAAACACACCCAAGCTAATGTGAAGTCCAGGAACACAAACCTGAAATAGACAACCATTTAGTTAGGTGGCCTGTAAGTCCCTCTTCAAAGCAATAAAATAAACTCTTGTATCTTACTTTGTCCAATTCAATGTCCAGCAGTTTCTCGTGAATCACATTGTGATAAAACTTCTGTCGACTTGTAACAGAGCCATCTGCTACAAACTTATCATAATCCTCTTGAATGTTTTCAAGACTTCGTTTTTCAGCATGCCCACGTTTATGGCAAGAGACTTGCATTACTTCATTATTTATCTTGCACCAAAGACATGGATATTTGCCTGCAAATACAATTCTTATGGTGGAAACCTGTTTCACAGAAATAGTTATGTAGAGTAGAGGCTACATTTATATTCTTTTATTGAATTGCTAAATCATAATTATTTGTATATGTGAATTATTGTCTGGATCGTACCTGAGGCACCAGCTATTCCAAATAGCTTGCATAGGAACTCATAGTCACCAAACAGGAAAACCACTTTCTTTTTACCTCTAGAAATGGGCAAAACAAAAATAAAAATTTAATTAATATTATGCTATTTCAAGTCTCTATTCTCCTGACTAACTAAAAGTGTGGTAAATTTGTTTTCACTTACGCCCAGGTTGCTTCTTTCAAGGTGTTTACTTGTTCTTTATATTTCATTAAGGCTGTCTTTAAATTAGCCCAACTATCTTTTGCATGGAACATGGCAAAGACCACTGTGTTGGTTTTAGAATTTGGATGCCTCAGGTTAGCAATCTGGAAGGCCATTTTAAATGACCCACCACCAGCATCTCCTCCAAGTTTTATGTGGACTTCATTTTCTGGGATTGCATTGTTCCATGTCAGCCTTCCATTCCTAAAATGATAACCAACTATAATTAGACTATAATTCACAGCAATAGGCAACAGCTAACTTTGTTTAATTTCAATCATTAATCTAGTGATTGCATTTACTTTTTTAACTATTTCTTTATATCATACTTTTCATTTTCATTCAGATGAAGATGTATGAATTGGTTCAGGTCTGTAACATAACCAAACTCTGCTTCCCTGACCTCTGGATGGCATCCTGGTTTTTTTAATTCAAATGGGACCATTTCACAAACCAAGTTGGCCAGGTCAGTGATGGACTGAACTTGCTTTCGTTGACTTCTTTCACTTTCTGAGGATAGTCCCCATTGATCAAACCATCTGTAGAGACATAATAGTTATCATAATTTTGTAAGCAGATTGAGGGTATTCAGGCAGTTGGCAAATTTGAATACAAACTCAAAACAGTTACTGTTACTGACATCTAATGTCTTTGGAAAATCTTTGGGGTTTTTAATGATTTTTTTTGTTCATGTTTCTCTTACCTCCTAAGCTTTCTAACTTTGTACCATGTCTCACCAAGGTCTGCTTTCATTGCCAGGATGTCACCTCTTGGAATGGTGATTTTAAATTCCTTTCCCAAGGCCTCCTTCAGCAGTGCCTCCCTCTCCAGTCTGCCCATTGCACGCAGTTCATCTTTCAATTGGGTACCAGCTGCACCACCACTGACAGCTGTCCTGGTCTCTGCTACTACCTTTGATCTATTTCTAGCAGTTTTCCTTGTTACCTCATCAGTTGTTTTCCTTGCCCTGGTCCTTTTCACTAATTCTAAGGGCTGAAAATGAATTGTTATCTTTTGTTTTGAAAATGAATGTCTTAATTTTTAACTTAAAAAAATATTTTATTACCTGGCCACCTGTTTTGAGGAGAATGGTTGCCCCATCCTGAGACTGTGAAAGGAACTGTCTAATGATGAACAATCCAACTTCCTCCTTTAGGGATGTATAAGCTTCCTTTGGGCTGGTTAGTAGTTGATCAACTGTCAGTTGTTGTCTGCAGGTTGTATTTGTATCAGTGGTGGTTGTAGGTTCTGCTTGTACTGATGGTACATTTACCGGTGCTGGTCCCTTTTCCTCTGCTGCAGGTATGGGTTTCACTGGCACAAGGAGGGATGGTGTCACTGGAACTGATCTTTGTGAAGGGGTCAAGATGTGTGTGGGTGCTGTTGTAGGGCTTTGAATGCAACATTCTTGATGCTGAGGTAGTTGATGAAGTTTTACTGTGTGTTTACAGGTAGGACATCGAAAATCTAACTCTGAAAGTATGGTGCGAAGAACAAAAGGGGCTGGCTCAATGAACTCATTAGGATTTACAATGACAGTTCGGCACATTGGGCAAAGGGATCCACACATTTCGAAAGAAAATGATAAGCAACTAGCACAAAATATGTGTGGAGTTTGACATTTTGTCTGGACTGGTTGATCAAGTACCTCTTTGCAAATTGGGCACATATACTCATGCTTGATGTTTTCAACAAACTGTTCTGGGTAAAGAGGTTCTGATCCTCTAAAGCTTTGTAGATTCTTTACCTCCTCAGAGAATGAGAGTGAGGCTGGGTCAGGTTGGAAGCTTAAAGTGCCAGACATTCCTTCCACCATTTCCACTTGTTGCTTGGGTTCAGCTGAGTCCTCTCTGGGTTTTATTCCAGGTTTAGTCTTCTTCTTCCTACCAGGTTTCTGTTGATCCTTAAAGAAACTGCAGATCTTACAGTTTCCAGTGCGTTTGTGTGGAGGCCACACATTGATTGCAAGGCGTGTGCCTCCTCTTAAAGCAAGCTTGTAACACTTGTGGCAGAACTTAGGAGGGCACATGTCAAGGTCATCTTTACGAACTTTGACACCAAAGGCTGTGAAAATAATCTCCGTCTTATCAGCGCAAAGAAAACTGTTCTCATACTTATCTTTTGCCTTCTTCAATCGCTCTCCACAAATTCGGCAAATTTTTTCCAATATTTGTTGATGTTCAGAGAGACCAAAGTTAGCCATCTGAATGCACTAATCGAACCGAGTTGTAAACTAAACTTGGATAAAGCAACGCAGTTCTAAGTTGACTCAAGATATGTTCCGAAGTTCCTTTTACCGGCCTTTTATTGCTTCAGAAGGGTACACCCTTAGGGTTTGTACCTTGTTTCAGGAAGGGGTGTCTATTTATCTCTCTCGATGGGCTCTTTAGGGGTGCGGGAATATTTGCATTCTTGTGTTATTGCGTGTAGTTCATTCCATTTGAAGGGGGAGGGAATATTCGCCAAAAACCATGTTAATCATGGCCAAGAAAAACGATTTAACTATCAGATCAAAGCACAAATGGTAACATATAATTGTAAGGTTTATTATCCGTGATCATGATTGAAATGTTGACCGAAAGAAACGTCTTGTCCGTGCTTTCACTATTTCACGTAGCTCCCCGTGACAGATCGATGACATACACTTTTCGGGAAGGAAATCACACGCACGTAGTTCGACTTTCTTGCACGTAACAGAAGGCCGTGGACATTTTATCAGTTTGTCATACATCGTGTATTCTTTGTTTAGCCCATGGGTAAGCATGAGATCATTCAGAGGATAAATTCGCGTAGTTTAGGGGCATTAGTTCGAGGTCAAAGGGGAGATGGACGCCATATTTAGTATTTCGGTGGTGATGTGTAATCGCAGATTACACCGCTCAAAACAATTCGGATTAAAACGTCATGGTAAAGAAACTGATGGCAAAGGAGAGACGTAAAGCCTGAGTTGTTCCTTTATTGAAAGAAAAATTCGAATCAATCAGAATCTTGCCTGAAAATAAGAAGACCTCAGAAAGGCGATAAGTCATCTCGCGTCAAAACAAGATGCCATTAAGCCGTCGCATAGTAAACTATCCCGCACACGCAATCTTCCCAAGGAGAACATTAACCAGGGAAGCAAAATACAATGTCTGCGCATAAGGTAGCTATTTCCTTGGGCTTTGCGCATATACTTTTTGCGACCTAGTTATCATTGGGCTCTTTCTTGTTGAGCCGTTAAACGTACGTTTTCAGCGGTTTCAAATTG
The DNA here is from genome assembly GCF_036669915.1 of Pocillopora verrucosa. Lineage (NCBI taxonomy): Eukaryota > Metazoa > Cnidaria > Anthozoa > Scleractinia > Pocilloporidae > Pocillopora > Pocillopora verrucosa. Next base: position 15,045,480 of record NC_089321.1, on the reverse strand, counting down.
AAAATGTCAATCTGACATGCGCGAACTAAATTTCCACTGGCGGGCGTTTTGAAACAGCCGTGAATTTGCATATCAACAAGGCCGCCACGAGAAAGCTAACAAGAAAAATTATTGTCCCACTCCTCTCTCGGTCACATCAGTTTGTTTTGGTTTTGTTAAGACCAATCATATCAAAGGTAATGTATAGACAAAACTGTCCATGGCCCGGACTGCTAACGATAGTCCTGAAGAGCGTGAATTAGAGGGGAGGGGTGAGGACCGAAGGATAGGTAAACCCAGTGAAAATGTTTGGCCATTAAACTCTTGGTGTTTTCTACGTTAATAGCAAGGATTGATTTTATCGTCGAGGCACGCACCTGCTAACTTTCGTCTATGATGGTGGGAGTTCAGAGGTAAAATTACTAAAACGCATTGAATACTGACACACGTTCAACATTACAAGACACGGTCTTCGATCAAAATGATGACTGAGACTTTTTTAGGACACCACGCCATTTTATATAGCGATTCATGTATTTCCTTCGTTTTTGGTAGTTTGCATGTTTGTTTCCTTGATTATTAATGCGGTTGGAAAAGTCCTGATGTATATTTCACCAAATTACGTCTCAGCAGCCATTTTTTCCCTCAAGTGTTGTGTTCCAGGCGCAGAGGGATTAGTTCTTATGGGGTAGCATTCCAAAAATGTAGATAAAAAATAAAAAAGGATGCTCTAGTAAATGGTAGTCTAGCGATGCTTGTAGGTGAATTTTCAAAACTTGACGATATTTTTGCCGAGTGCTGACTTGCTAGAAGTCATTTCAAAAACTAAAGCTGGGAAAGATAACGAAACTTTAAGCCAGGTGGGAGGCTTTTGATGTTTGTGTTAACCAATAGTGTTTAACCTGAAGTTTCCGATAAGAACAGATGGGAGACTTTAATTATCCTAGCATTTGCATAACGCAGTTATCGTTTAGAGAAACAGTTGTTAAATATTTAGTTCATTATGATCAAAGTTATAATCTTACGTATACAAGCGCACGAATATTTTCTGCATTTTGACACTTGAAAAACTTGCCAGTAAATTTACCTTTGTTTCGGTAAAAACAATGCTTAACACCTAGTGCTGAGAGTCCTAGCTCCCACTGGTCTGTTACAAATAAACAAGTGGGAGTTCAGAGGTGTAATATAGAAAAAAACTAAGAACACTGGACCTAAGTCCAGCAATACGAGACACGGTCTTCGGCAGAGTTGTCGTTTGGAACATTTTCAGGAATCCAAGTCACTTCAATTGGAAATGAAGCAAGATGCAAGGTACGAAATAATTGCCAAAACGTCCATAAGAAATAAAATTTAACGATCATAATATATATATATATATATATATATATATATATATATATATATGTATATGTATGTATGTATGTATGTATGAATGTATGTGTATAAATTTGCAACTTTGACAATATAGATGCCGTGAATTTTTCATTAATCAAAAAGTCTGCTGAGCATCTGTTCTTGGCTCGTTATAAATAAACATATGATGAGTATTGTGCGTACAATAACAATCGTCGACTCAGAGATATGTACTCTTTCGTACCTCTGAAAATAATTGGAAAAGATATCGGGAAAAAGCGTATGTCAGCGATAATTTACAAATTGCGTAACGAGGACTGCTACAGAAACTAAAACATATCCCTGACTAAGACTTGGTAGGATGCAGAGTGGGTATTTATCTCGGAAAATTTATATTGCCTCGCTATTATATTTTATTCTCGGTAAGTATAATCTTCTTCTTTCAACTTTTAAGTGTTGCCATGAAAAGGGAAAGGTAGACGAAACTTGTCGGTCTGACTTTTTACTTTTTCAGGTTTTTTTTATTTATTTTTTTCATTTTTATCATGTATTATTTTCAGTTTTAGTCCTGTCGTGTCATGTTACCCGAAGCCAAATAAAACAGAAAAGAAAATATATCCAGATGGCCATTGATCAGCGCCCTGACAATAAAACTAGAATTACACTTCATTTTGTATGATAATCTCTAAAAACACGCTTTCACAAAAATAAATGAAAAACTGAAAATAAACATAGTAAAGGTATCCGAAAAATCTAGCCGTGGTATCTGGTTTGATGCTTCCAAAAAAAGACATCCATGATAAAAGGGTAGTGGGTTTTGAATAATAATCATAAAAAATAAATTCATAATGATTTCTCCTGGAGGAGTTTATTGCAGTACTTAAATGCGAAATTTCCTTTGGAATATGTTTACTCAGGAGCCCATGGTTCAATACCTAATCCGGCTAATCCGGCTAATCCGGCTAAGCCCGGTGAAGGAAATGTTCACGCTCCCAAAAAACGAGGTAGGCAGAGCACTGATGTTCTGGTTTTTTGTTTTTTTTTTGTTTTTTTTTTGTTTTTTGTTTTTGTTTTTTTTTTGTTGTTAGTTAATTTTTATTCCTTGGGCCCAAGGGAAGACACAGCTAACCCCGAATCAGAATTTGACATTTTTTTCCCTTTATAATATTTTTCATTTGTTCTCGAGATTATTCTGAAAGTACTGCAAAAGCTTTGAGTTACAAATACTTTTAAACTACGACGTTAAACACTAAAAGCGTGACGTCACAATTGTGTTTACATACTTTCATCTAAGCTAGTCAGTTGACCAATCAGAACGTGCATACCATCACAATTAGTTAATAATTTAAAATCTCCTTTGTTTACATGTATCAAGTAAATTGTAACCAACACACTAGCCGTGGAGGGTGCTGACGTATGATATCTTGAACAAAAAGTGATTTATCGTTTCAAACGTAGCAAAAAAAGGGGAAAATTGGGCTGACAGTTGAGTAGCATCGTAATGAAAAAGACGAAATCATCAATGTATTTAAGGCTCCATCATATAAATTTGATCGTGAAATATGACACTATATTAGGTTGGAGCCTGAACATGCTTGAGTGCAAGTATCGGAAGTATTGTAGCCGTTCACTCTAAGAGACTATCGTTTTTTTGCATTTTTATTTTATCATCATTATTTTGTGTGAAAATTTGATGCACATGTCATCGAATCATTTTGCTGTTTTGGCACTTGAATGTAGAAACGACCTCCTCTCGTTTTTACGAGACTAACTAGACTTTTTTAATTATGAGACTTAATCCAAAAAAAAAATTTATACATGCTCACGCAGCAAGATTTTAATTGAACAGTTTTCCAATGGCACTCTTTGAATATGCAATTGCTTATTTGCCATCTCGTAGGTGTTAGTGCGATCCAACGCACGCTCAGCAAATAATTTCTAAAACGTATGCGCATGATTGCTGCAGGTAGTTCCGCTCTACAAGTTTTTGCTTGTTTGGCTCTTTGTTTGTTTGTTTGTTTTTTTTTTGATGTTTTGGTGTGATTTACTATTAGTTTTTCATTTCTATATTTGCAACTGGTTCTTGGTGCCAAAACCATCTTCATTACCGGTTTTATCATTATCAGGATTATTACCGGCAACCCAGTCGTCAATGGTATCATCGACAGCAAGGTTATTGTTAAAGCCATCGTTATCATCAGTATCAACCGCAGCAGCATTTATTTTGTATGATAATCTCTAAAAACACGCTTTCACAAAAATAAATGAAAAACTGAAAATAAACACGGAGAAGGTATCCGAAAAATCTAGCCGTGATATCTGGTTTGATGCTTCCAAAGAAAGACAGCCATGATGAAAGGGTAATGGGTTTTGAATAATAATGATAAGGAATAAAGTGATTTGCTATGGAGTTTCGTGTAAGTTCGTTAAAGGAAATCGTCACGCTCCCTATAAAAAAGATAGGCAGGGCACTAAAGTTCTATTTTACTTTTTGGTTTTTGTGTTTTGTTTTATTTTTTTTTTTAGTTAAGTTTTATTCCCTGGGCCCAGGGGAAGACATAAATAACCCTGAATCAGAATTTGACATTTTTTCCCCTCTATAATATTTTTTATTTATTCTCGTTACTAGAGCTAAGGTGCCTTAGAATGGTTTTATGTTAAAAACGGTCCTTTTTTACACGGATTTCCAGCCCTGAGAAAATCCTCAATAGCTCAAGTAATAATCACTTGAGCTATTGATAATCAGTGACAATCATTGACTAATCACCATCGCTATCATCAGTATCAACCACAGCAACATTACCACCAACATCTCCTTTCTTGACAGTGTCAGCAACAGCAAGGTCATCACCAACATCTTCGTCATCAATAATATTTACAGTAGAAACGTTGTTCCCAAAACCATCTTCATCACTGGAATTATCATTACCAGGATTATTGCCGACAACTCAGTCATCAATGGTATTATCGACAGCACGGTTCTTTGTAAAACCATCGTTATCATCAGTATCAACCGCAGCAGCATTACCACCAACATTTCCTTTCTTGACAGTGTCAGCAACAGCAAGGTCATCACCAACATCTTCGTCATCAATAATATTAACAATAGAAACGTTGTTCCCAAAACCATCTTCATCACCGGTATTATCATTATCAGGATTATTACCAACAACTCAGTCATCAATGGTATTATCGACAGCACTGTTCTTGCTAAAACCATCGTTATCATCAGTATCAACCGCAGCAGCATTACCACCAACATTTCCTTTCTTGACAGTGTCAGCAACAGCAAGGTCATCACCAACATCTTCGTCATCAATAATAATTACAGTAGGAAAGTTGTTCCCATCTTCATCACCGGTATTATCATTACCAGGAATATTACCAACAACTCAATCGTCAATGGTATTATCGACAGCAAGGTTGTTGTTAAAACCATCGTTATCATCAGTATCAACCGCAGCAACATTACTACCAACATCTCCTTACTCAACAGTGTCAGCAACAGCAAGGTCGTCATCAACATCTTCGTCATCAATTATATTTCCAATAGAAATTCTGTCAACGAAACCGTCTTCATTAATAGTACCATCATTAACGTTATTTTCAATAAGATCCCCACCGTCAAACATCTCAGTAGAGAGATCATCAACACCGCCCTCATCAGTACTAAAGTCTGTACCATTACCATCACCAACATTGACATTTTCTTTAGCTCCATTATCGACATCTTCTTCTAAATCACAGTTGAAAGAAATTCAGAAGCTGGTGATATACATTATATTTTTTCTTATTTATATATCGTAATATTTTTAATTTTTCATGAAATTTGTGGTTTATATACCTAACCACCGTTTTCTTTATCTCAGGCAAATGATTCTGTTTCAAAACTCAGTGGCCTAATTGTCACCAGCAATAATTCCTTGCTGGTAGGTGATTTCAATAATAAAGTATAAAAGCCATTTATTCTAGATGTTTAACGAAATGCAACTGCCGGCTTCGAATCGATTTGTAAGTATTATAAAATATATATATGTTGTAGGTGAATAAATATCCGCACGGCGACGGAAACTCTTTTGCCTATGGTTACAGAGTAATTGGTGTTTTAAGTATGCCGGACCGGTTGGGGATTTTTTTTACTCTGAGAGGACCAATGTTTTTTTTTCGGTTTTTTTTTTTTTTTTTTTTTTTTTCAGGGATGGAAATTCCTGAAACATGGTATAACTTTTTCTGTAATTATTGCCTTTGAGTGCCTTGGTCAGTGAAAAAAGACATAAATACAATGCATTTTATGTACTTACAGGAGGCTGCTAATGTGTTTGGAAACTTCACCGTTAAATACCTGAACATCACCCATGGAAAAGACCAGCCTGGAGTAGACGAATTCAGAACGGAATCTATCTTTAGGGTGGCAGTTGCCTTCGAGAAGTTTGCTCTTAGCTATGGCAAGTACCATCTTAGTGGAACGCGACGTTCAGTAAGGATCGATCTCCGAAATATGTGTGAGTATGACCAGAAAGAGGGACTGAATAACGGAATGACGGACCAGTCCACTAACTGAATGGCTGAGACAGACTGACCTTCATTCTGACTTTCAGGGAGATTGAATGATTAACTGATTTATTGACGGACAATGCAACTTGACTGAATTAATTTAGTTTGTTGCTTTTATAATTCTGAATATCAATGTTATATTTACATTGAATATTTCCCTTTCTTTTGTAAGTCCTCGCTATTCAAAATGGTTACAGACAAAATGCAAGTGACTTCTATCTAGAGGAGCAAGAATGGCAAGCCTCTATCAACATTTCCTCAAGAAATTTTCGAGACAATGGTTTGTATACACCGCAGCTATCTTCCAACATTTAATACTCCTTGGTTCTTTGACTCGTCAGTATCTTATTGAAATGCAACTTGAAACACGATAAACAACTCATGGCAACTTTATACCATCTTCGATAGAACGCAATCATTTTAAATTTGAGTTAACTGACATCTAAGCTAAATGGTGTTTGCTTTGCTCCCTTTTAGGATCAGTGATAGTAGGATGTGTGTACAAGGATCTACATGATTTACTCCAAGCAAAGTCTGACAAAATATGGTACGTAAACGGCTTAAATATCTAACATTATATAGCTGCTGGTGCATTTGAGAATATTCAAGGATTCATTCGGTTTTTTTACCCAGTCAGAGACTAGTTTTATCTAACCGATCAATCAAAGGACGTTTAGTCTTGAATAATATACCCTCCGTCCGTCTTATTAAAAAGCCCATCGATGAAAAATTGAAATAGTGGAACGTGCAGTGATAAGTAGACCCCACCATAAAAAGTACATTTAGCCTTACAGATCATGTTTCCTGTCCCGCTGAGACGGACAAGCAAGAGTGAGCGAAGTAAGGAAAACGATTAGTATTACTGCTTATTACTTGAACGTCAAACTTGAGGTAAAAAGAACCATTATAGGCGTTATGACTTTAGCGAAGTTTCAGAATCCCTGTTAGAGCTTCGCCGAATTTGTATATGTCTAGAATATTTTAGAAATCTTAATTCGGAAACTGACATTTATGCTACTAGCTCGTCATTGCCCACGCAATGAATAGAAAAGTGACCGTTGTTTTTTACCTTTTGATTGATGTCTCATATAGAATAATTTGATTATTTAGCCACGTGCAAACTAGGATTATCATGGCAGCTATGGATCCCAAACCTGTAAAGCTACAAGAAAATGTAACTTTGACGTTCAAGAACCTGAAGGTATTAACGAAAGCAAAGTTATATTCAGTCGGTTCAGTTTAGATCAGTTTCAATTTCAATGAGTTTAGGTTTAGTTGATGAATCATTTAATAAAAAAGAGATTAAACTTGAATCAACTTTCAGAATGATCCAAGAGAGAAGCATTGCACATTCTGGAGTGGCCTCAGCGAAAGGTAAAATAGGAAAACAACCGACATCACCGTCACAAACAATATCCTTGCTTTTTTCTGAATTGGTTGAATTTCGAATCGCAAGGAATATTTAATATCATTGATCACACGATCACACGTTCGTGTAACGGTCCAACTGGTAGGGGCGGTCTTGAAAGGAAGTCGACAGACTGTAATTGTTGATAATAAATAACGTCTCCTCAACCAGAGTAGACGTCTGACCGATAAGTTTTTACAAGGTATCAGTGAAGGGACTGTACCTTGACTGACAATCAAGGTATCAATGAAGGGACTGTGCTTTGATTTCACCCCAAAGTACCCTTGTTTCTGGGTGGTGAACTCAAAACCCATCAAAGCCAAAAGCCAAGCGAGACGTTGAAAAGACACAAATAAGCCATTTCAAGAGCAATCAAATTGATGCTGCTTACCGGCTCTGAATCTAATCTTCGATATCCAACCGGCTTAAGTGAATAATTCCAGTAAGTAGAATAAAAACTATATAGGATTTCATCTTATTAGTTGCCTATTACTTTAAGTATTTAATGGTTTAATTATCTCATTCTATTTTTTAGTCAAGACGGATTTTCGAAAGATGGATGTCATGTAGTTACATCCCTAAGCAACACAGAAGAAACAGTCTGCAGCTGCAATCATTTGACTCATTTTGCTGTCTTAGTCGATTATAGTGGTGCCAGTGTGGTATTACGTTTTTCAATATTGCTTTAAGCATTGCTCATATGTTCGCTAAGTAGATAAAGATGTTATTCCCTCTGTTTCTGATTTGTTACACAGCTGTCTCAGAAGTACGAAGATACTCTGGAGATTATCACCTACATAGGATTAAGCCTTTCCATCATCGGAATGATTCCAACCATAATCATGTATTCCTTGTTCACGTGAGTAATCAATGTTAAGTTTCTTGTGCCTTTGATTGGTTGATACTAAAAAACAAATATATAGAAATCACCGTGGTATATTTTTCTTAAATTAGAGATGTTCATGAACCTCTCACTCAAATACGACTGAGTCTCGTCGCATCAATCGCAGCTGGTCAAATAAGTTTTCTCGCTGGAATGCACGCCTTGGATAACCCAGTGAGTAATTTCTACTCACATTCATAATAATTAATCTCATCATAAACATTATCACGCATTTTTTAAAGTTTTTTGGTATCTATTTCGAATCTGATATTTATTTAACGAAATTAATAATAAAATTTTTAAAATTTATGATAAAAGTAAAAAAGAGAAGAGCAAGAAAATTTTTTTTTCCTTTTTTGCAGGCCATTTGCATCACAGTAGCAGTTCTTACGCAGTATTTCGTGATGGCCGCTTTCTGCTGGATGCTAGTGGAAGGAATATACTTTTACTTGTTGATTGTGAAAGTTTACAACATCAGCAATAGGTTGATAGTGTATCACGTCATGGCATGGGGTATTCTCCTTTAATCTATAATGAGATTTATTATTGTTAGCGCTGATCTACCGTATTTTGAATCGGTTTATTGCTGATATAATTTGACGCCAAATTTCACCAACCCCCTCTCTTTGTGTGTGAAGGTTTTCCCATCATTATGGTCAGCACTTCTCTCAGCATTGCGATTGGAAAAGGAGGGATTCAAAGCTACACCAGCGATAAATAGTAAGAAACAAAGTTTACGTCAATTTTACCTCCGCTTTTGCTTCCTCTCCATGATTGGATTGGTTTATCTCTGTTTTGGGTTTCCTTTTTAAAAAGAAATACCCTTAGATTTGTTTGTCGTTTTGCTCAAATCTGCCATTTCGCGTTTTTTGCTGACTTGTTCATTTCCTCTTTCGTTCTTTCTCTTACACTCCTTTTCAGCCTTCAAATATCATCATCTCTTTCATTCTTTTTTTTTTATTTTAAGGCAGCAAAGCGCACTATTTGTCTTCATCCCTCCCTGATGTTTGTTTGTCTTTCCCTTTTGTTTTATTATGTCGCCATTTTAGTTGTTCTCAATTACGAGCTTTGGTTTTATTTTCATTTGATTTGATTCGAGATTTTTTGCCAGTTTCTTGTTCCCTTAGCTTTTTCTTTCCTATTTTCTTCCTTTTAAGTTGTTGGTTGCCGTCAACGTATGACTTGATCTGGATATTTGTTACATTTCTGACGGCAACTGGAGTTGTAAGCTATGATCAGATTTTGCAAGTTAATATCAAAGCTATAACTTTATAATAAGATACTTGACATATAAGACATGCACGTTCCTTCATTGTCGTTTTCCTTTTCTTTTCTTTATATTTATTTATTGATCTATTTATTTTTTTGTTTTGGGTTGATTTTTTAGCTTAACAGTTTTATACTCGCACGTATCACAAGGAAGTTGACCACACTGCCGCAAACAAGAGCCAACAAGATTCTGCGAGTTCGGTTAGATTGAGCTTTATATTATTTCTTTTTTTTAATGTTTCGAAAGGATTTTAGTTGGGCGACTTTCCACTTGAATAGCTGTTGACTTATCTTGCAGACATATTTGCCGATAACTTGATGAAAATTAGCATATAGATATGTCAAATATTAAATGACAAGTGAGGTGTGGTTTAAGGGTTGATATTAGCTATAGCAGGATTAAAGTTGAAGAAGGAGAGTATAGTAAACTCCCTATTAATTTTCTGATCGAGTCTTATTTTCTATTCTCTTGCCTAGTTTGATAATGATGGGCAAGCCAAAAATTAAAGTGGAAAAGTGAGAAATATGCACCATGTTAAATGGGGTCACTACCCTTTCCCCGCTCCGGCAGCGGCACTTGCATATGTATCCCATAATTTCAACATCATCTTGTAGACGACCTGACAGGCTATCTATGTAAGTTAAAAACTTTTCGAAAAAGCGTAAAGTAAGGCTTCACGGTCCCCCCCGCCTTCTCGTAACAAAGTTGAGGTAAGGTTGTGCCTGTACGTCCGAGGGTTGAGAGGGCTCATTTACATGATTTTCTGTTTGGTTATAACGATGAGAGCTAAAGTCATCTGAAAGCTGGAATTTTCTATCATTTGTCCTCTTTTAGACTTGGCATCAAAGTATGTGTTCTGATGATTCCCTTTCTTGGCATCACTTGGTTGTTTCAATGCCGTAGCGTGGGGAGGGGCCGGGGGGGCCCGGGCCCCCCCAATAATTTGGCAAACTCAAAAAAATATATATTGAACACAAGAGTAGAACAGTAAAAATGAAGGTTAGGCCCCCCCAATAATTTTAACCCTGCTACGGCACTGTGTTTGGTCTCCTGTCACCTCTACACAAGGCTTTCGCCTACATCTTTACCATTCTCAACTCTACTCAGGTTTGCTGTAAATTTCCTTTAGCTTTGCTAATAAAAGTTAGAGACTTGAATACTCTCAACAAACGAAATAATTCCATCTATCAGTCAATCAATGTAGCAATCAGACCGTCAATCTTTAGTCAGTCCTTCCGCCTACCCATCTATCAGTCATTCCTTCAGTTTTTTAATTTTTTAATTTTTTTTTATCATTTTAATAGCCATTTTGCCGTTTAGCCAATCAATCCCTAGTCAATCCCTCAACCATCTGTTTTTCTCCCTTCATAAACTTACAAGTTATTTTCTGCTGAGTTAATAACTGCTCTGTTCCGCAAAGATCTCTTTACTTGTCATGATATTGTGTTTTTTAAAAAAAATGACTTATTATCCATAATTATATTTGTATTGTAGGGTGTCCTGATTTTCATCTTGCACTGGAAACGTATGAGAAATAGCGAGGTAAGATCAAAACTAAAAAAAAGATATCATAACATTGAGCAAATCATTACGGATTGTGGCCCACCTGGATAAGCGGATTTTAGAACTCAGCAACTGATTAATGTAAACCTTATGTTTATTAACAGGTTAGGGAGCGATTGGAGGGCAAAATTAAAACAGAGACGATTGGTCAGACTAAAGCTCGAATGAAAGCTCGAACGAACGCTGTTTTCCCATCTCCGAACGACAGAAACGCCCAACCAAAGAATGTAAAGATAAATCCAACTGATGGTGGTGCAGTGTGGGCCATTAAATTGCACCCCATCCAGCAAATATGAGTTAAAATAGGAATATCATTAAGTAATGGATTCAATAGGCGACGGGTAAAAGCCAATTGTTATGTATTATGATTTTTTTAGGCCACGATAATTCTTTAGTCGCAACTGATTGGTTTCCATTGTCCTCCTGCTTGGTTGGATTGTTTTTGTAAATTAGAGAAAAAGAAAATAAGTCTTTCATGGAGAGGTAGAGGCTGGTGACGTTTATTTATCAGAGTAATTAAGTGATCCGGCCTATCGCAATCTTAAGCTGAAGTAAGTTAGAGAATTAGGTCTGAGTCGATACAACAATTAACCACTCGGCAATTCATCATCATTTAATTAGCTAAATATGTGAAAGCTAGGTACTTTAATTATATATAAATCGCAGCGAGATGCTAGATTACGTACATTTTGGGATAAACTTGTAGACATTATTATACAGTGCAAGACTCCAATAAGCTTTGAAAAGGTTATACTGTTTTCCATAGACAGGAAAATAAAAAAAAAATAAAAAAAGAAAGAGACTAGGATTAGGCAAAGGAGGATTATGTAGGATTCGAATAATATGCTTTTAAAAGGAGACTACCCAGATGCATTAATGCGAAATAAAATTATTCCTGGTTCCCAATCCTTGACATCAAAAAGAGTTATTGCATGGCTAAAGTTACGTTGGGAAGAACAGTGAAAGGAGGGTACTAAATAATGGGAGCTGTTTCTCTAAGATACCATGCAACCGGGATGGGCAGAACTCTATAGGTCAGGCGTTGCTAGAAACGTTTGCTTATAAGACAAGGCGGCGAGAACGACGGAAAAAGCCCCTTTTTTGTATGCATTCCAAGTCATCTATTTCTTATTGAGGTGACAAGGTTTGAAAAACTGGAACAGCACATTCATTAGTTTACCTTATCCAGCTGGTGTTGAACCTTACTAGGTAGGCCTTAAGACATTGGTGCATATTGTTTACCCGGAGAAATACGGTTGAGTAGAACCTTTCTTTACCACCATTCGAGAATGGAAGCTGGTTGTATTGTCTCCGAGTAACTTAGGGTGACTCACAGCTTATGGCATTCTCCAATCTCGTGGTGTGGTTTAATAGTTCTTAGTGAAATATATCTGTATTAATGATCCTTCAAATATCTCTGCTGGCGCTCAATTGGCTCAAACGCAACACGCGACCGAATATCCCCTAGCTGAAAGTGGGTGACATTCTCGGATATCACTCAAGCGATATTCCCCAATTTTCGAAGCTTACGTCCACTGCGATAAGTCTTCGTTTCAAAATTAATTCTAGATGAGAGAGGGTTTGTGGTTGATACAGAAGAAAGGAAACCTTTTTTTTGTTGATTAAGTCGTACTTGAGAACACCCAAAAGAAAAAAAAGTAAAACATCCTGAAGTAAGCAGGGAAAATTTGTGCGGATATCGGGAGCTGTCCGCGGACATTACCTGTTCCAAGATGCAAACAATTTTCGAGAGCGAAGCTCTAGGAAAATTGTTTGCCGAATAGCCAAATCAAGTAGAGGCTATTGGTTATACATACAGATATACCTTTGTCAAGGCAAAGCTGGAAATTTTTCTTCTAAATTCAGTTCCTTTCGGAACCTCTGATACCGTTGTATTTTGGATATATTTCCATAAGAAAGCATCATGAGGAGCTAAATCGGTAAACATAAGCAAGACCCCCAATTTGGTACTCTGAGGAAAGCCCGGACAGGAAAGGCCCCTTGATAGAAACCAGCTGCCACGAGTTTAACTCTGTGGAAAAAAGTTAGATAGTGCATCTGTTATCCAGTTGAGAAGACTAACTGGCGATTCTAAGGGTCTTCACTTACGAAATAAAATGATTTGGTTCGCACAACAAACCAAACTCAATTTATAAGTAGAGTTCATGAAAATCCACTACATTTTATAACTGCGTGTAGAGGTTTTATTCATCAGGTCGAAACAGGAGGGAAGCAGCCACAAGAAAACAACTTTATCCTTGAAATAGCTTTTTAGTAAGTAGTTTTTACCATAACCAGTTCGAATTGAGCTTATAACAATAATGTTTTGGAAAATAGAATCAAAGGGTTGTGCTATTCGGGAAAGGCAATGGCCCCAATGAAGCAATATGGATCAAAATTTGTTGCAGTGGCTATAACAGTGACACAGACGGTGACGGTGACAGTGCTGTAATACTTATAATAATACTTTATTAATATAGCGCTATTTCTATGGCTATCCAATAGCACTTTACAATGACTGAAATCAACTTGAGTGCTTGAAAAACCCAATTGGCTTGTGGCAGATCAGTTAGCCATTTACACGGCGCAGCCAAGGAGTTTATCTCGGAGCGACCGAGGATTGGTTAGGTCCCGATCCATTCGTAAAATCAGGTCCTTGAGCATGTTCCTTTCGCATTATTCACTTCATAAATGAAGCATGGTTTCCGCAGTTGTGGACTTCTCTAGAACACTGAACACTAAGCAGAGTCGCGGTCTCTAGTGAGGTTCCCCCTGTCAAGGATTTTGTCAGGATGGGGGGATTTTTGTTGTCTTTGTTTTTTGGTATTTTGCTTTTTTTCTTAAAAAGGTATCTTGAAAAAGGAAATAGTAATAAAAAATCCTTCAATAAAAATAGAAAAAAAGAAAGAAATTTCCCTTCCAATCAAAAGCATTTAGAAATGAAGTGAGAGTTTTGAAACCCAACTGATGTGGAACTTTTTTGATAACTCAAAAAACATCTTTCCCTACTGAAACGGTATTCTTCTTACTAAGATAAACGAGGTGCACTGAATACGTCACAAACGAGACAAGCCAGTCGTTACAATTTCCTTTTTATTAAAATCAATTCGATTCAAATTAATTCTGCAATAAGAAACAAATTTTGTTTTTTCCTCTAGATTAGATGATCCTTTTCAAGCCTGTGAGATAAAGATCCTATGCGTTAAACAATAATTTCGTTTAGAGTAATTACCACCGCTTTAAAAGCTATATTTTCCAAAAGGAAACGATTCTGAAATTTTTGGTGAGGTAACGCCAGTTTAAAGTGAATTTGTTTTTCCTTTCGAGTCTGTATCTGACAATTGTTTAGAGTTAACAAAAGAAGTAATGATATGTTTTTTTCTCTAAACGCAGTTCAATAGTAGTGGCAATGCAGAACTAATTGTTGATGGGAAAGTCGGCAAAGCATATAAAGCACCGTTAATAATTTTGATCAGAAGTGTAAGTAAATTATGGAACGAAAATTTCTACCTAAGCAATAACCCATTGAAGACGACATTGGAACGAAACAAGGGCTGAAAATCCCATGGAATTTAGCTAGAACGAATGGTCTATTCTTCAGAAATATATGGGGCCTCTAGCTAGATAAGCTAGATTTTAAGACCTTTAGGTTAGAAAAACCGAAATGAGACATTTGTCATCGAATCAGGTCTATAAGTAAGGTGAAGGAAAACAATAGAATTTGTAACTGCTTTCATGGCGATGTTGTGTGTTTAATACTTGTTCTTTGTGCATTATATGTATAAGAGGTGTAATGGTCAAAAACGCTCGCGCCAACAACACAACAAATAAGCATTTCCGAACCTGTCGATTGAGAAATTCTTAGGAGAGCATTACTTGCATATTTGGAAAACAAAACCTTCAAATCCGTCGTGAAGCAATAAGATTATCAAGTTATAACTCACACTACAAAACTGCAACGGCAAAGATTTTAAAGACACTCCATTTGGTCCATGGGGTCTTCGTACGTACAGTAACGATTTTTGACCTAAAGAAACTTGCAAATTTGAGGTTTTTAATCATCTCCCTCCACTTTTATGAGATAAAATAAATTTTCTATAAAAAGGACCATTCTTAAGAATTCATGTGAATGTTTTTGTTATTTGTCAATACAGAAAGAAACACAGCTGCACACAAACATCTGTTGACGACTGTAGCAAAGACTGGGAGGAATGCCAAAGTAGATTTTGGAAAGAATAAAGTAAACTCTTCGTTAATTCTTAAAGGTAATCCTGTCTGCTAGTCCTGCGAAAGACACTTCACCGTTTAAGTGTCACTTGTCCTATGGTATCGCATCTCGCGTCAAGAACACGTATGAGCCCGTCTTCAAGCGGTGTTGTTGCTATTGTTGTTGTTATTTGTTTTTCAATTCGGACACAATTTACATTGAGTGTTGCAATTGATATGGGGCTCGATATGTGGGTTGCCTATCTTATCATGTGATCGACTTTTGCAACACGCCAGCATTTAAATTTCTCGTCGTCTATTCTTCTG
Source organism: Pocillopora verrucosa (assembly GCF_036669915.1). Lineage (NCBI taxonomy): Eukaryota > Metazoa > Cnidaria > Anthozoa > Scleractinia > Pocilloporidae > Pocillopora > Pocillopora verrucosa. The sequence goes on along the minus strand of NC_089321.1, from coordinate 15,029,937 downwards.
CCACGCAGGATAAAGATGTCTAGGATGAATGCACACGTAACCACATATTCAGACTCAAGTTAATAGTTTCCCATCTTTGTACTTTTGTGTTTGTTTTTGTATTTTTTGCAGGTATTTCTTGTGATATCTAGTTGATGGTGCTGATTTCACCGTCACCGTCACCGTCACCGTCACCGTCACCGTCACCGTCACCGTCACCGTCACCGTCACCGTCACCGTCACCGTCACCGTCACCGTCACCGTCACCGTCACCGTCACCGTCACCGTCACCGTCACCGTCACCGTCACCGTCACCGTCACCGTCATTGTAAATGTCATTGTAACTGTCACTTTCTATTACTGTTAATGTCACTGTCATTGTCTGTCCCTGTCTTTGTCACTGTCATTATTATTGTCTTTGTCACTGCCACTGCCACTGCCACTGTCACTGTTACTATCACTGTCTGTCCTGTCACTTTCAATGTCGCAGTCACTGTCCCTATCTGTCACTTTCCCTCTCTGTCACTGTAACCGTCACTGTCTTTCCTGTCACTATCACTGCCTGTCACTGTGACTATTCCTGTCTGTAACTATCACTGTCGTTGTTGCTCTCCCTGTCACTGTTAGTCTCTGATAAATATCATTATCTTTCATCTTTGCAAACTAAAGTATATCCGAAATCTTAGCATCCTTAGACAGAAATAGCATAAGGAAAGTACCCTCAACGTGAAGATGTTTATAAAAAATTTATTCTCCAGTGAAATATGATACTTTGATCTAATCTTTTTCAACCTATTATGGAGGCAGTTGATCCAAAACAACTACGTCTGGATTTAGCCATAGAAAAGAACCTTGGGATATGTTGAACCACCACAAATGATTTTTAAAATTCTCACAACTGACTGATGATTTAAAGGTACAGTTTACCTACATGTTTATTTAAATTACCTACTCTAAGTTTACTAAATGATAACCAACGCACAAAAATGGCAAATGAATCCCTATTTATGAAGGAAAAGTTATGTAGTTTTAATGGCGAAGTAATTAAACTTAAATACATACGACTAGCTATTAATTTGTACAAATTGCTATATCTACTTTTTTCGAAAAATGGTCTCTGCGACCTTACTCTATATTATCACCAAGCAGCTTTCGCAAAATTTTATCAAATTATGTTGGAGCATATTGCAACTTTCTGACATTTCAAATGGACGTCAAGCAAGTCAATGGAGCCGGGGTGACGGTTTTTTGATCCCATTTTCTCATTTTTTCTCGGGAAGTTTGATAGGTTCTAAGATCTTAGCAGCTGTGGAAATAGCTACTGAAACTATAGAAAGTTGCTCCCGAATCTTTGTGGTATCATTAGTTTTATTGGCTTCCTGAAACGCTCCAAAAACGCCTATAAAAGTGTCCCTGAAAAGAACATTCAGGTAAATATGAGGGTTTGTGGTAATAAGTCTGGAATCTATAAAGGGTTTTCCAACTTGGCTCAACTGGTTGTTTAACAATCGCACTGTGAGAGGATTCACGTTTTTTCCACGACTAACTTCACTGACAAAGTTCGTAAACGAATCGCATGATCTTGAGAAGTTCGATATGGATCTGTTTACAGCTGAAATGCTCTCACGTACCGCTTTTTCCCACATAAACGACGATTGTAAGGCCGTAAGGCTATTAAACGCTCGATGAAGAGTATTCGTGAGTCGTGATAAATTGAAAGGGATGATCTGAGAGTCTGATAAATCCAACAACATGCCACCCATGAGTAGAGTCATGGCGCGGTGAATCTCAAACTCAGGATCAGCAAATTTCTTCACCCAGTAAAAATTGTCTTCCTGAGTATGATAAGATGGATAAAGCTGCCAACCACCCTTATTCTCATCATAGCCAAAGAAATAACTAAAATCTGCGGATGGTATACCCGCCATGAAGAAGAACGGTATGTAATCGCTCGCAAACTGGAAAGCCCAAAGTTTTGGCTCATGTGGGTTTGAAGGCGTTGGTCCACGCTCCAACATTACATCATATATGGACTTATAAGTACCCTTTTCAAATGGCACCTCAACCATTTTTGTCCATTTGTATATAATGTCGCTTAGCAGTGGGCTAGATTGAGCCAAAAGAACATAATTTCCTTGCACTGGAACATCAGTGTTCAAGTAAGCCACACCTCGCTCCTTAAAGATCAAAGAGTTTTCCTCCATCCATTCAACAGAACCTATCAGGCCAAATTCCTCTCCACCGAAGCTGCACAGTTTTATTGTTCTCCTTGGTCTCCAACCGCCCTTCATAAGTTTCCCCAATACTCTGCTTGTTTCCTTCAGAACTGCCATCCCCGTGGTTGCATCCGCAGCGCCATATACCCATGCATCTCGGTGGTTTCCTAAGAAAACGTACCGATCTGGTTCCTGCCAGCCGTTAATAGTGCCGATCACGTTATAAATCGTCTTTTGAACCAGCTGATTATTGATGGTCAGTTTTATGGTTCTGTTCCTTCCTCGAGAGCCTCGAGGGTTAAGTTGTAACGTGAGGTTGAGCTCTCTAAGCCATTCTGGGGGTATATCATCCACTGGTAGAGAAAGATAAATATTTGGTTTATCGCGGGTTACAATAAGAGACTAAAGGAGTTAAAAAATTTAATGTAAAGCATAGAAAAAAATGCTTACGTTCTGCAGTTGACCTCAGTAACTTCAAGCCCGTAAGCCTACCTTACGAGTATTACACCTTGCTGAGGTTTTCACCGTTTCATTCATGCATGATTATTAAATATATTACTCACTTAACGGTATAAAACAAAGCTACTGAAAGTTTCTATCGAAGTTAGAGCACCTTTCCCCATCCATTGTCCAACAAAGCTGTAGCACATACTACCCATCGTTCGCGCTTTTCATATCTGTGCACCATTGATCTGGGACAATTCAATCATGTCATGTTCATCCTTACCTCCAACTTCCTCCAATAGAGACCGTGCTGTCCCATACGATATTGGTTGTAAAAGTATGGGCAATCCAACGTGCCAGTCCTTCTTTGATTTCTGGAAGATGCCCTCTTTGGCAGGGACTCCCTTTGACAAGGGGTCGCCAAGCTCACCATAGACTCCACCCAAAGGAACTGCTTCAGAGGAAAGCCATGGTGCGTTGGGGTAAGTGAAATTTTTTTCTATGCCTTTTGGGGCGTAGATGTTAGGGTCTGGGTACATTAGGATCCCTTTAGCACCTTTGTTGACGGCTAATTGAGACTAATGAGAAAACAAGAAAATACATAGGTAAGTAAACAGTTCTATTTCTTATGGCGAGTGGAAAAAAAAAGTGGGACAATCTTGCCTAGTTAGAAATTGGCTCAAAGAGAATCAAGACGCTAAAACGTAGAAGACTTGAAGGAAATACATTTTAACAAGTGCAATATCTTACAATAACATGGAACCTTTGACCTAAGCATCTGGAAATAAAATCAACATTTAATTGAATAAAAATTCTGTCGGACTACGAAAACCAGGACTAGGACTAACACAGAATAGAAAGTCACAGCAACGTGCAGTCTTTGTACAATAGCGCTAATGGCATCTCGCATGAGTCATCCTGAATTATATACCAATTGCATATGTAGTCAGAAAGAGGAAAACTTCACATACCAAGGTAAAAAAACTCCAAAAGTCTCGTGTCAACAGAATGGTGCCATTCAGAGATATATTAAGTTTCTCCAACTTCTGCAAATCCTTCGCAGTTCCTTGATTGACGTACACCAGTCTCCCTTCAGCAGTCCCATTGTTGGAATATGCAGTGTATGGAGTAAACCAACTTGTGGCCTTGATCCCTGGGCCAGGTGAGACCTATTTCACAGAAAACGAAATGTCATGCTGGCGAACATTCGAGAGAATGCCTTTTTTTAAGTGGCAGAGAGACACTTGAAGCAAAAGATTTTGGAAAGAGAGAAATGTAACCTTTAACTGCTCTTTAAACGTTTTGACCAATGTTCCGTCTTCAGACACAACTGAGATGGTGTTGGGGTTGTTATCCTCTGGATAAGACAGTAACACTTTGTATTTCGGGAGTTCGACTTTGTCAAATCCATATTCTCGCCATTTTTCAGCCAATTTATATGCCAGTTGTTGTTGTCTCTCCCCGCCAGCCATATGAGGGACCTGGGAATAGAACCTGTGGGCCAATAGAATCCAAGGTAAGATTCATCTTGTAAAGTTTTATATAAATAGAAATATTATCTCAGCATCTTTTTATTTTGGTAGTCAACTGATAACCATGGACAAGATCAGAATTTCGTGATCAAACAAGAACTCTGCTCTCTATTTGACCAGGGGAAGGTCAAGGTGAACGTCAGTCTAATATTTTGGCTCAATACAAAGAAAGCGAGATGTTAATCACTTTCAAACTATGTTATTTCGACAAAGAAATACAAAGTGCTTCTAGAAAACCAAGCGGTGCATGTCTAGTACACCGACTAGTTCACGCTTGATTCAGCAAAGGTGGCAATAAGATTCTCCAAACAACGCGTCGACTGTGTGTCGAGAAAATTATCTAATATTAAGGTTTCCAAAGTTCTTGCAGCTCTCCTGTTAAGAATATAAAATTGAAGGAGGATTCCATTACTCATGAATGATATGCCACACTTACATTAGATCATATTTTTTTCCTGGAAAACGTTTTCCTGGACAAGTTTATTTTGGTGATACACATTGGAGATGAGCCTTAAAGACTCTTTGTACAAGGAGACTTTTTGAGAAAATACTTGAAGAATTAAAGATGATACTGAACCTATACCACCGGAAAAGGATAATTATCGAGGAATTTCTTTGGAATTGAAAGCGAATGCTTCTCCGTCCTTTCCATTAGTATCAAAGTAGATATTTCTTCTAAGAGTGAATTTTCCAACCGTAAATCACAAGTATTGCTGCGATTTCAGAGTCGAAGTAAAGTTATGCGAATAAACTCCACTTTCTAAAAGGTTAAATCCTCATATCATAAGGATTAGGTCAATAGAGTAAGAATGAAATCAATATCCACAATGTTGACATCTGATATATAAGGAATTTTTTGAATCGATACGGACGTAATGATCGCTAATGTCGGTAATCAAATTTTCATTCCACCATCAATTTTGTTTTTTTTAAATAACTCGAATGCTTAGGTCGTTATTCCGTCTCTTTTCCTAAAATGGAATTAAAAAGTTTGCTTCGTGAGTCATTTGTGTGGTAAACCCGGGACAAACCGGCAAACCTTTTGATTAATTCTTTTACCACACAGGAAGATATTTGCGACATTGCTGATGAAAGCGGCATGCGGAGAACTTTTTCCCTTCAAACTGAATACCCTCACCATCGCGTTCTGGAAGGTTTATGACGGATCCGAAATTTATAAAGGATCCAAACTCAAACTTAAACTCGAGTTCTCTGTGGGAACATGGGTTTTTCTTTAAGTCAAACGCCCGTGGAAATGTTTGAGATCAGTCTTAATACTTGGAAGAAGTTCCTGACATATTGATGTCAAAGTCGCTTTCCTGTGTCTACGTTGTATTCTAGCAAAGGAATTTGGTTGTCGATCAGTACGTCATCAGTTATGGTGAAATAAATCTATTTGATAATTGAATCAGTTTTGAAAGTTTTGACGATGGAAGCTTCAAGCAATGTCACCATGAAGAAAAGCTATACACTTGATAAACTTCCTCAAAACTGAGAGAAAATGTTGACAATTGATGAAAGATGGTCAAAGAACTCAGAATAATTCGTAGCCCTGTTTCAACTTGCCCCCTCTTCCAATATCAAAACTATTTCGATCAGTTTTATGGTTTGGAGATAACTACGAATTCGGTTATTTTTCGCTTTAGACTAAGATATATGAAAAGCGAGAGAGCGAGATATAAAAAACGTAGGTACTTCAGTAGGGAAAAGTAGTTACAATCTACATGAATTCTTTGCCATATCATTTTAAAGAAACTACGCTCTCGACATCACTAAATCTGGCGGTATGAAGGACACATATTACATATGGACCTTGCATATGCCTTTGTACCTACGCGAGCATTTAGAAATCCGAAGGTCTTGGGTTTTGTTCCTCTTAGAGGGGAAATTAGTTGCCTTCTTAGTCCTGTTTTGTCTAGTGACAAAAATAAAATATATCTGTTCGACGAACGAATGAGCACAGTCGAATCAGCTTGCGGGGAATCTGTTCCATTATTCCTATTCTAAGGTTGAGACATTAGGTAAAGATTTTAATCTAGCAGGTGAGCTACAGCTATGGAAAAGCCAGGAAAAATCTGCGTCTCTAAAATACGTTGCGCGCTTATACCTACGGTGCTACGAAGCCACAAAGTGGGAGAGAAGCAAATTTTGGCGGATTCTTCATACCCTTAAAGAGTCTGTTCGCAATTATATAAATTTAATCATATTTTGACCCGCGGGTGATAAATCAGCGAGGATACGATACTTATAGGTTAGCTACAGAAGGAAAATAATGCAGAAAGGCGCATTATTACTTTTAGCATTCCACATACGGATTAACATATCCTCCATAGTTTGTGGCCGATAAGTGAAATTTAGTTAACGAATAAAACAAGCAAACTATTATCGAAGAAAATAAAACCATTGCAATTTTGTTACATTTGCGTCAAACAACAGGGACCCGAATTCAAGCCTTAATATAACATCATTGATGGTTTAGAAGTATACCTCAAGGTTTCCTCGAGCTCTGTGGTGTTTACATTCTTCTTAAAGTGGCTGAAAGCTTCATCGCCGTTGAGAGGGTTTGTCTCACTTTTGTCTTTAGTCTTTGGGCTGTCTCTCCCTTTATCACCTTTCAAAAAGTATCCAAGAAGAAAACCGCCCGATGCTGAAATAATCCCAATGAACAATACGATCAAAACAATGTGCTTCTTTTTAGGACGAGATCCTCCAAAACTAATTTCAGATGAGACTGACGCTGATAAGTGAAGTTTGGAGCTAGCCAATTCCATTTGTGAAGTGTGGTTAATGTAACACCCAAAGGCAGCTCTTCAAAAACGCGCTTGCCGAGAACGAAGGCTGATCAATTGGTTGCGGTTTACGGTGAACCTTAATTAAAGGAAGTCAGCTAACAAGAACTCTGTCATTTAAAATGAATTGCTTAATTCACAAGCTTCAGGTCATATGTTTTAAATGAAAATAATGTTCCCCTAGGCATTTATCTTGTTTCGTCAACCACTTACGTACTTGTTAACCAAACGTATCGAATAAATCCTTCCTAAGCCGCCTAGTTGTAAATAAACGTTTGAAATGTGTTTTAACGTAAAAAAAAAAAGAAGTATCATACTCATGCAAACCAAAGGGCTCTTTTACTAAGAAATTCTCTTTAGCATATCCTGTAAACAACGAGAAGCAACATTTACGTGTGTGGTGTGTCAAAACTATGATATATTGCTTAACAAGCAAGTGCTGACGTACGTAGCAGACATTGATCTTAATGAAAAACCTAAATTTTTTTTCTTGCTTGTGAATAGCAGTCGGCAATTGAGAGAGTAACACTTTTTTTAGGATAACCGTAAGCAATAAATGTTATCGCTTATCTGAAATCACTATTTTATCTTTTACCAACGGAGATAAAGAACGTGGAGCGAGGATATCGACTTCCTCTGAAAAATAAGAACAAAGTAAAAAATATGACGTGTAACATTATCTCGTGATTGTCAGCATGTATGTTCTAGAATCCTTTGCACTTGAATTCTCTTAATCCCAAGAATGGTGTTCTTTCTGCACATCATTCACTGCATCCGAGAATGCCGAGCGAAGTACAGACTTATTCACCAAATGATAAGTTGAGGACAACTTTGGCAGCGAGTTGTAAAGTGTGGTGGTTTTTCAGGTCATTTATCGACAGAATTTAAAAGAGGTTATGGGTCGCTATGGACTTAAATCTAATTTTAAATTCCACCACTTGGATGTTAAATGTTGTTTATCCAGACGGCTTACGTAAGTTTTTCATTGCCATGTTTGTATTACCACCCTGCCGCGTTAAACCACTTCAGATTTGTTTATGCGATACAACATTACATTGACAAATTCCGTTTACTGTGGGCAAGATAACCATGTCAAAAAGTAAATAATTCGACTCAAATGTTGCCAGCATTGTGTATGACGAACACCTCCACTCAACGAGTAAAAAGTTCTATACATTACTCCTTGCCATTTTCAATTGCATGGAAAAATTATTCAAGATCGCTCCCGCATTTTTGCCTAGTATTGACAACGGGTCTACGGAAGTGAGTATAAGCCTTTTTGCGGGGTTATCTGTGTAAGAACTTCCGCCCACAAACCTATAATCAATTTCTCAATAACATCCTGTTCTTAGGGCTCGCCAGGGGAAGTCTATTCTGTTCTCATCTGGTCTGTGATTTAGAGGCTTGCACAACTATTTTCGCTTTGACCGGAACTTTGAGGTCTACCCTTCATGCTGTCAGTCGATTGTGGGCTTACGTGTGATGTTTCCTTGTTATCAAAGTGCTTTGGCTACAAACCTTAGCAGCGAACGGACAATTGCAATCGCTATCAAACTTTCTGTAATCCATGCGGATTTCAATCAGTTTCACGAGCTTTAGGGAATCTTTTAGATCCCAGCAAACCGTATCTTAGATAATCTCGTACTCTACCAAAAATCTACAGTTTTGGAAATGATCCAAAATGATAGGGTTGTACTTCTGCACACCAAGAATTAATCCGATGTAAAAAAAAAAAAAAAATGCGCGTTGGGAGTTTGATTTACAACGGAATGCGAAGTGGCTCCCTAGGCTCGTTTTTGAATATCCACAAACCGTGAATTTACAGGGAGATCTATATCTGGCGAAGGCGCCAAGTTTGGTTTAAAAGAAATTTTCAGAGTAAAAACGACTTTCGTGTATAACTTCAATTTCCTGTGATGGAAAAGAATCCCAGCCGAGCCGGAGAGGTAGTACTCCAACTCATGCAGGGCGGAAAATGGGATAAGCTCCCACTGTGTGGGCTAAAGAGCCACGATAAAAAACTTTGAAATGCCCGATCATAAAAATTGAAGGTTTAGATTTGAATGCCTGAAAACGGCACCTATTTCCTTGTTGACAAACGTTAACAACACGGACCCGTCAGAAGAACGCACAGTATGCAAATATCAGTAACAGATGTTCGTGTGAGTTCTTGGTGCGAAGCCAAGTGTTTCAAAATGCATTAAGGGAAGACTTGACCTTTTGAACCTGTTCAATAGAGTTGATAATAAACACAGTTCATGTTGAGATAAGAACGATTATGCACGCACATAGTGATCGTGTATCTGTTTATCTAAGACAGATTGGATTTTTCTCCATTAGGTTAAATGCTGTAGTTTGATTCACAAAGCTGCGACTAAGTTCTCCTGCGTTTTGCACTTTAGTAAGTAGGAGAGGAAAATTTGAAAGAAGACTCAAAGAAATTCAGTTTGGACTATATGGATTTCCTTCCAAAAAAGACGACATCAAATTGGTATTTACGCATTCGGAATTACGTCACTAACCACATCTACATGACGCAAATTTGACAAAAATCTCTTAAAATTCCAACCCGGTACTTGAGGGAAAGGATTAAGTTAAATGCAACTAAAATCGCCTCTCCGTTATGTCTCGAGAACACATACCTGTGAATCCGCTGAGAAAAAAATTCACGAAAAAGGATGACCAATACTGCACAAAAATTTTGTAGCAGATTTCACTTATCGGTAATTTTACGATAGGAAACATACATTTCTTGTCGTATCAGTCACTGATAAGATCTTTACACTTTCGTAATTTCACACATTCATTGAGTAGTTTACTTTGACAGTTGCAATACTGCACTGATTTCAGTCGAGACACTGTTGCTAATTTTTTTCCTAAATCTCTTTTAAACTGTTACAGGGAAATATGCCTTGAATATTTACATTACTGTCCAAAAAATCCCTGTCTGTTATTCAAAGAGGAAACGACCCAATTTAAAACTGAAGTGTCAACAGTAATCCTTGATTATTTTGATTTTGCTCAACTCTTTCCTTTAATTGGTCCAGAAAACACGCACCACCTTCTCAACCAATCATAAGCTAAACTAAGTCGTAATATGGTGGAATTTAGAACAGCTAAGTACGATGGCTTTGATTTCTGATAAGCTCTTTATGCTGTTATCCTTTGTTCTAAATAATGGGCTCTCTGAGTTTCTTTGGCTTTGGCTTTAATCTTCTTAAAATGGACTTCACACACTTCATTTTACAGTTGTGCACTTAGTCGCCATGCCTTTGATTTGGAGTGAGGCTGAAAGTGACCTTGTTGTGATAGAGACCAGTATCTACAAAGTAATTTACATTTGAAAAGCAGCAAGGTTTGTATCATAACAAGGTCACCCTTAGCCTCACTCTTTATTCAAAGGCTTGGCAACCAAGCACACAACCGTAAAATGGACTATTAGGAACAATAAGCCAACCCCAACCAACTTAAAACCTCGCATGCACAAGCTAACTGAAACGCAAACCCTGGTACAATAAAGGTGGAAGGATTCTCTCCTTCCCCACGGATTAAGGCCAAAATTTACATGTGATGCGTTAACTTTTCACAAAGGCGAGGGTGATTCGTGAATTTATGAACCAGCGTAAGGCGTGATTTGTACCCTAAAATATGCGTGACGTTCATTTCGCGAAAATCTTATGATTCACGCCTGACACCTTGTGTCAGAGAGAGAGACTTGAAATTTTCTGTTTATATAAGTGGGGTTGAATATCAATTGGGACATCGTCCTGTTTTCTTCTCCAGTTTTCGATACTATTCTGTACGTGTAACAAATTTCAATAAAGTTAAAGTAAAGTTAAAGTGCCAAAATGGTGGGTAAATAGTCATTACACTTACAAAATGTAGCGTATATTAACCGGGTTTGTCACTTTGACTAATCACAACCACCCACATCGGTGCTGGCGCATTGTCAGTTTCTTCCTACCCAAAAAATGATAGGGAGGGGGCACAGGATCCACTCCCCCCGCCCCCACCCTCCATCCATGCTATCCATGCTTACTTGCAGGCCTCGTACTAAGATATGTTGGTATTTATCTTGAAAGCCAATTTGTGTGGTATTACGTCATATTTCCTTCACCAACCACTTCTGGTTTCCGCAGACGAGACGATGACGTCCGACAATCAAGGGTCCTTGTGTCCTTGCGTACTTCTCGATGATGTAAACCTCTTTGGGAATAACAAAAGGCCCGAATCAAATCAAATTCTACTTTTGTGTTTTCAGAGAAAATCAAATAAAAGATTTCTCCAATACTTTAAAAACTTACGTCATCATTGCGTTACAAGTTTCACGAGCCGATAGGCCATAAATCCTAAATTGCACAGGCAAACATGCTTTTTTTAAATATGTCTAGTCACTACTCCTAATCAAATCATCTCTTAACGCTACTTTGCACGTGCCAGGTGTAGATTACTCGAAAGAGTTGTTCAGAGTTTTGAAGATCGATTCTCATATGTTTAATTTCCATGTTATTGATCATTTACGACAATGACTATAGGCAAATAAAGTTAATTTTTTTTTCACCGTAGAAGCTAAAATATCAAGTACAATACCTCAATACGAAAGTCAAAATCCCGTATTGTATATAGCTCAACTCGGTTTCGGCTTTCGTCATTGACTTATGAGATCTAATCAAGAGCAAGATATTTTGTTGAGTATATGCTAAGAAGAATTAAAAACTGAACTAAATTTGGTGCTATGCGAAGAGGAAAAATTCATCTTCTTGGCATGAAAATTTATTTTGAGCTGCCATATGATCAACCTCATTTCCTGCGATGATAGTCGAATAATTTGGCGTGTATTGAATCAAGAGGAGTATTCAGACTGTAAAAAATCTTGGCAAGCAACCACACTTCGAGTATAGACACTAATAAAGCACAATACTATGAACCTAGCTATTTATGTAATATTTTGAAATTTTTATAATGGGAACCACTTTAAACAAAATAACCAATATTCTTGTTGTATAGATATGTCGTGTTTCAGAAAGCTAAAATGATGTGGGCTGCTTTTAAGGTAAATCGCATGACAACAAGAGTGGCAGGGGATTGGAAAGGAAAGCAGTGACCTAACAAGGCCTAAAGTAAAACGGAAAGGAAAGGTTTGATTAGCTTGACTTTGTGTTGAATCTCGACAATTTTTTGCCCACGTTTTGAACTTTCTCTCTGTCCTAAGGAGAAACTCTGGGCCATCCATTTTCAGTTCGTCACCAACGGAGGGTTCCTGCAAGGAAAATTACCAAGCAAGTCTTTATTGAAAAGGTTCGTTTACATGTTAATTAAGTTTTTGTCAAATGATAGGTATTTCAAGTATATTAAGCCAACCCTTTACTCCATTAGAATTCTACTTTTAGTTTTATTTTTTTTTCTGATTGTGAGGGGCCAAGCTTTCTTTTTATGATTATTCACAGATTGAAAACTGTATATTTGGAAGATACTAGCTGTAAACATTGTGTCAGACGAATAAACCCTGAAAACAGTTGATAAAAATAATAATGACGAGGAATGTGTATTGATCATTAATTAATTGAAAATCCGGGCGAACTTCAGACATCAATATGCGGTATATATTATTGTGACCGGCGATAGGAAGTGGCCGCCATAATCAGTCAACACGGCGAATCTTGACTGACGAAATGAATGAATTTTTATTTTTATTTTTTTTATCTACCATTTTTTTATCATTATCATTTCTTAAAAGAGTTCCGCTGATTTATATCCACCTTGGAGCTCAACTCGTAAAAGTAACGTTAGTTGACAATTTGAACATGAAAACTTAAGAAATGGTCAATAAATTTCAGGTCGTTATCCGGGGTAAGACTCGAACCGCTGACTAGGAATTCCTGCTGGTTAGCGGGCCCAAATAGGAGCGCCATTAGGCAAGTTACCAATGAATCTACTTTACACTTATAAAATTTTCTGTTGTTTGTAGACAAACGATATTCCGTTGATGTTAGCAGCAATATAGATATAGAATATACCGCTTTGCAGCCATGAAGGTCATCGAGATCAAACATTTTCCGTAGCTTCAAAATCTTAAGACAAGATTGAAATATTAATTATTTAGTTTCTACGTTGAGTAATCGAAACTCCTCGTTGGAAAATTCAGCCACAAGAAAGAAGGGGAAGGGAAACTGGAAAAATGGGTTATATTGACACAATGCATGTTCTTCCTACTGGCGCCGTGGTCATGGTGCAATACTCGCACAAATGACATTAAAAAAACGCCAATTTTCTATTCTTCTTCAAAGGTGTTGTTGACAAGGATCTACGGAGAAACATTCGCCTCCAGGATGACTTTACAACATTTTTTGCTTCAAATTTTATTCCTGGTCTGCCTCTGTGATGCAACTTTAGGATGTACTCCTGGTGAATCCCCTCTCAAGCTAGAGAATCGCTCAGATAGCTTCGTCAAGGGTTGCTATTGTAAAAACGAAAGACTTTCTTTGTGCTTCGAGATTCAGCGCGGGTTTGTACAACTGACAGACACAAACAACAATGTACTGGTGCAATTTAGTAAGCCAAATCGTCAAAGAACTCACGTAAAAGTATTGGGGCACAATTTCTTGTGGTAAGTTTTAGTAATAATTTTTTTGTTTAGAAATACCCCTTGAAGTGTCAGTCATATATTCATTACTTCATTGTTGTACTAACAAGCGAGTGATTTTCGCCCAATGAAATTTTAATCATTTAGCACGATGCTTGTACAACCAGTAAAGTTTTCACAATGCTTTTAACCTGTTGCGTTAAAACAAACAAACAAAAACAAAACTGAGCTAAACTAAAACAATTTCAGACAACTACCGCCTTCCAAAGGTTAACAGCTTACTTGTGAAAGCAGAGAAGGTAAGGTTGGAGGCGCAGCAGGGTAGAGGGACTGCGAATGAGAGTGAAAATTTTGCAAGGAAAAAAATCGCTAGCTCTTTGATTCTCGCCAAAATTAATCTCTATAGAAAGCAAAACTCATAAAGACTTTGTTATAAAACCCATGATCCATGGCACTAAGAAACATCCTCAACCCCCCCCCCCCCCCGATTTTTTAGCCAATTTATGGCTAATGCTTATAATATCTTTCCATTGTTGTAGCCAGAAAGTTTTTTTTAGGGTTAAAATTTTTTACGACCGACGACTAAGATTTGTCCATTTTTACGCCTAACGGTTAATTTTTGTTGGCCGTTTTACGTACGGCTAACGGTTGACACTATTGAGTCCCTGGAGAAGGTGGATACATTTTGGTTTTCATTTTGCATGGTAGGCCCCATCCTGGCTCCGAGCCGTTTGTTATCGGTAAGGAATCCAATATTTGGACCGAAGACTCAATATCTGAGAGAGTTACAGATCTGCCAAAGGGTATGAAACAAAGTTCTTCTGAGCTGTACCAAAGAGCTATGACGAGGCTTCGAAGGAAACCGGAAATGCAACTTCTGTTGGATGTTTCGCACGCCCTACACGACGAAGCAAGAGAAAATGCCGCAACAAAAGCCTTCCATGTGATGTCCATGAGCTTGCTGGGAACGCCTGGTGTCGCTGCGCACGCGCGTGACCAACAAACCGCCGCCCACAGATACCTAGGACTTTTTGACAGAAAGCGGAGCTCTTGTAGAGATCTTAGAGGAGATCCGGATGGAAACAAATGTCTAGGAATGTGTGGAGCAGGCTGCTGGTGCTGGAATCTTGTTTGTAATGACTGTTGTTATCATCAGGGATGTTACGAACACGATTTATGTTGCAGGAAAAAACGATTGTCAGGATACTGTCTGTTTCCATTTCTTTATGGCTTCAATTGTGATAGCTACGGGGGATATCCCAGCTGCGTTTAGAAATGTTATCAGTTCATGTCTGTTCGTGTTTTGAAAATAGAAAAACAAGACATGAAAGCTGGTAATCTACATCTCAGTTGTTTCTGCAATAGCGTAAATTTGCGGGTTTTTTTCCACATAAAGAGTAGAAGAAAAATTGATGGGATCACAGCAAGGGAAAAACATTCTTGCCGTTATCTCAAGGCATATCATGTTGTGTCATTTCCATTGTCATATGTCATAAGTTGAGGGGAGGGGAGGGTGTTCAAATAAACCTCTGCTGGGACCACCCTCCCAAAAGTTCTAGCAGTGACAAATAGTTAGCATTTTCAATAAATATAGTTCTGAGTCTTGTTAGAGAGAAAGCTGTACTAATATTTAAGATGTAATTGAATGAAGTTAGCTCCTGTTAAAATTTCCACTTAATGAGGATATTTATGGGAAAATGAATAAAGAGGATAAATTGCTAAAGAAACTGTGGTGTTTACATTTCAGTGTATTTTCCCGACACAAAGTCCAAGATACCTCATGCACGTGAAAAACACTAGCCCTAGTCACACCGACAGTTTGTTTTGTCTCCATAACAGGGATCTAATCATGAACTAAGTCCAGAGACCACCTTCTGATAGCAATCGTAGAAGGTCTAAGATCCATACCACTTTAAGAAAACCAGCGCTTATACAAAGACGATGGAGAAATCTTTGTCTTCTCGCTGTTTGCTTATTTTTTTCCTCCGATTTTTTAACTTGGACATGGAGGCCAAAATTACACAGAGCCTTGAATTTACAAGGGCTGCTGGGAGTATTATTAAAGGCTGCTGGAAAGGCCAGGGCCAAGCTGAGACAGTTTCACCGATCTGCTTCTACATGTCTGAGAGGCTAATACGTATAACGTATAATCGGAACGGGCGTACTTTGGCGATATATCACACTAATAAGGAGAAAGATATCCAATACTTACAAGTTCTCGGCGCTGGATTGTTGAGGTAGGCAGCGAATAGATGTTACACTGTGTTATAATACTATTGCGTTGCTTTGCTGTTTACGCCCGAGAAATTTTCTCATGAACAAACAATTGCTCCATCGCTTAGTAAATAAAAGTTTACACGCAGCTTTCATATCAAGGTTAGTCTAGAAATGATTTGACAATAATAATGAATTAATAATAATTAATTAATTAGTTAATTAATAATTAATAATAATGAATTAGTACGAGTAGCTGGAGTAAAACCATGTCTTTTTCCTTCTGTGTACTTGGTCCTTCGGTGTAATGACCACATTTCAGAAGAATTTTACATTTTGATCTTTATGAGTCAAAGTTTACATCTGGTAAAGGAATAAAGGGGTAAGTTTCTTAAGAAACTGTGCTGCTGCGTCGGTGGGAGAGTATAACGAGGTAATTTGTTATTATCAACTGGGGTTGCCAATCCTTATGAAATTTCATAGTTTTACACCTCGATTGAAAGATAAACATTTCTATGTTTTGACTTACCTCAGACACAAGGCAGTGGAAAGGAGAGTACCGATGTTCATGTCGAGATCTCTCGCACGGAAAATCATCAAACGCAAGTTCAAAGAACTGTCCTATGAAAGCAATTCCCCAGGAGATCATCAAGTGTTCGTCAAAGAAATTTTGCGATCAACCAAACATGGTGCATATTTTAAGAGGAGAGGAAGAAGATCTCTTACTGAAAACGAAGTTGTAACGCTGGAGAAAATCTCAGCAACTTTATCCAAATACTTGTCGAGTTCTCACCTGTCAAAAGTTATGGAAAGATGCAACTTGTTCTTTTTGGGTCTCATCCGCTCCAGAGGACCACTGGAGAACACTCCAAAGGATCATTTTATGGAACGATTTACAAGGAATCACATGGATTATGAAGTCAATGTTGTTAATCGCGTTTGTCCATCAGGAAAATCTCACAAACCTCCAAGAGGGACTGGGTACGATAGTAACATTGGGGCCAGTAAAAACGAGAAATCGCACGATTGCGAAGACATGCGCAATGGATCAGACCAAGAATGTTTTGGAATGTGCGGGAAGAAATGCTGGTGCTGGCACTGGGTGTGCGGCGATTGTTGTTTGCACAAGGGTTGTCTGCAACACGATGCATGTTGCCGTTATGCAAATCCTCAGTATTTATCGACATATTGCCTTCTTCCGTTTGTTTACGGGTTTGATTGCGAAAATGGTTATCCTGGCTACCCAACTTGTCTGCATAGGTGAATCTCCTTTGTTGCTAATCGAATGGGAACTTCCTTTGACGCGTGGGAAATAGGAGATTTCTCCGTCTAAGGTCGATTTAACCTTGTTGTTTCATTGCCTGGAGATAATATACATGACTTTTGAACTATGTTTCAAAATATTGTTAAATTTTTCGTGATGACATTTGCTAGGAGACGAAGGATCACATTAACATCATTTCCCAGGGTTCTTTATTGCACGCTGACGCCGTTAACGTTAAATTTTCTGTTGCTCCATGTGATAAGTGTTCACGTGTTTTGATTGAACATTTTGACAACTTTTCGTTGGCTCTTTTCACCCTAAATAAATAATAACTAATAATAATAATAATAATAATAATAATAACTAGTAATAATAGTAATAAATAATAACTTATGATAATAATAATAAATAATAACTAATAATAATAATAAATAATAACTAATAATAATAATAAATAATAACTAATAATAATAATAAATAATAACTAATAATAATAATAAATAATAACTCAATATTCTTACTCTCCCCACTGTCCTCGTTTCATTTTATATGGTTCTGACAGGGAGATGTTTTTGACGACCAGAAGCTTCTTATATTGGCGAGCATTTCGTCTATTCTCATGACCATTATACTTGCCTCAAGAGTGACATGGAGAAAGGGGGGAACAGATGTTAGTCATTCGGGGGTTAAAAGGTTTATTGGGTTTTTTGATACATACCGCAAAGGTAAGCGCCCATGAATACCTATGACAGTCAAGCAAAATCATCTGTTGAGGTGTTTAGTAATAAAGGACGTTTTGTTGATGGCTGATGGGCGCTAAACAAGGGAACAGGGACCTTCAGCCGTCAGAACGGCAACGCCGAGAAAGATTATTAAAAATAAATTTACCTATTTAGTTAGAATTTCGCGAATGGCTGGTTGTGTTTACCATCTCTTGCGTTACCATACCTCAACTTCAGCAAAACGTATTGAGGTCCAAATAGAAACTTAAATAATTTTGTCTTCAGTTTTTCCGTTATCAGACCATGCAAATCTCGGAGATTTCATTAGTAAAAAAAAAAGATGTGTAACGCGAAAAAAACAAGCAAAACGAATGGTACAAAATGTTGGGCACAACAGTCTTTGAAGTGCAATTTTTAAACTGAGATATTTATTTGGACCATGGGCCTTTTTTTCAGTCTTAAAGCACCCTATTAGGAAATGAGGTCCTAGCGGAGAGGGCCTTGGATCGTACGAACACCGAAGAAGTCTCCCTGAGTAGCGTAAACATGCGCGAAGGATCTACTACTGTGAGGATGAAGTAAAATAAGCCAAACTGCAACCACATTCAAAATACGATTGATTTGTTCTAAAGCTGACATCTTGTTATAGTTTTACCTTTCTGTTTTTTACAACTTTCAGTAAAAAAAAGGACAATTAATGTCTATGGTATTTCAGTCTTGACAACACATCAAATCCTTGACACCGACCACCTGGTTTACGAGATTTCATTTGAAATATTTACACATAAGATAATCATGTTTTGATAGATTTAAGAATTAACCAAACGGTTAAAAAATTGAGATTTGCGTAATGAAATTGTTTCCTTCTACTCGTAGTACATGTGTGTAAGTTGTCATACGGTAGCCAAAGCCTTTTTCGCCAAGTGTTTGCTCATCCATTCTAAATATGAACAGTCCGGGAGCTTCTTGCGATTATACGCCTCACTGTAAACTGTTGCACCATCCATCTTTTCAGTTGATTTTTCAAACCTCTCCTCTGGTTTAATACAAGTGCGCGGCCGTCCACCTTCAGCGCCCTTAAAGTCTTGCGTTGTCACTGATCCGTCTGTGTAGAATTTCACAAGAGGCTTGCGGTAAAAGTTTGTCTCGTGGAAATCACCGTAGCGGATGTAAGGAACTTTGCTGTATGGCTTGAACTGAGCGTTGTAGGCAGTTTCGTCGAAGAATTTCGCTTTGTTTGGCTCGATTTTGGAAGGTGGCCTTATTTTCGTGACTTTCACGGGTTCTTTTTCTTTGAAATCTTCTTTGGTGATGGTGGTGGTGGCAAATTTTGTTTCTGGAGGCACATACTCGTCGCTATCCGGCTTTAGGGCCTTTGTGCGTTCAATCTTCCTTGGATCCCACGTGATCTTGTAAAAGCTATTATTGGTTGTTTCAAAATCACGCCCGTTGTCCATAGCCAATCGGAGAGTGGCGGGTGGTGGTGTAACGGGTTTAGGTGGCAACGGCATTTTCGCGCCGAAACCTGGAAAGTCGCTCTTAGCTTGAGTTTCGCCCTGAAACTTGGCGCGCTTCTGGGTCTTGAGCGTCGGCTGGCGAATAGTCATTTCCGGCCTGACGTCTTTCGTTGGTGTCTTGAAAGCATCCCTATGAACCGTTTGTAAGAGGTGATCTCCTTCAATACCAATGGTCACTTGCGCTTCTTTAGGCTTGAAGGCGTCGGGGCGCGCCGCAAATTTACCACGGTAGACGTCTTGATTCCAGGTTGTTACGTCATATCTGCCATTTTTCTCAGGATAGAGGATTCCCCCCGTGTAACAAGGGAGTTCGCCAAACGGTGCTTGGGGGCTGGGCACTTTGGGTGTGAACGTTTGGTTGTGAGTGGTGGCCGACTGAAATTTCAGTCCCTGGTTTTGCGTGACTGTTTTTGGTCGCGTTATCTTCACCAACTCTGGAGGGCCTCGGTTTACAAACTCTTGCGCATAGATTGTCTTTCCGTCCAGTTTCTCGTCAGGTGGCTTGTAATTATCCATCATCTATGCGAAATAAGGAGATTTGAATGAGAAGCCTTTACTACTTGCGTCTCAAGTTGAGGTAACGTACAGGTGTGAGAAAGATCCAGAAAGCGCAAAAAACTTGGTGATTTATAACACTTTGCGTGTGGAATGTGTGTCACGAAGCACATAGGTAGTCGCGTGCGAATTTTGATTCAAACCCGATTAAATCTGAGCTATTACTCGCGTAACTGGCTCAAAATCACTCGCTCGTTTTTGGTCGCGTCATTTTTACACTCACACCATAGCTAAGACTTCAGCCTAATATAATCAACAGGAACATGGTAAAATAAGCAATGTTATGTCATCATTAAACCCAAGCTTAAAACCCCTTATTACCTTACAGCTTCCTTGTGGTTCAGGTTTCCTTGGGATAAACTCCATTCTCTGAACCGTTCTGAAGTCCATAGGGGGAGGGTTCGGGTTCCTAAGGCGCGGGAGTGGCTTTCTTGTATTGCGAGGTTTCGCTCCATCATGTGAAGTGTAAGTGTTTTGATAGTTAGTCTTTGCATCTGCCAGCCCCGGTCGCTTAAATACTGATTTCATTTTCTGTGGCTCTTTTGTGCAGCCGATGTGAGGATGGTATCCGCTAAAGATGAGAAAAAAAAGATATTGAAAAACTAATAAATAGTTACACTGTAAATAAGTATAATTTTATATCCCTCACGGACCTTGAGCTATGTCCTAGCAAGCAGTATATCGCGGCTAGTCGACAGGATGTGACACCTTTTTCTGGTCTATAATCATCGTTCCTTCCTTAGAATTCCTTAATTAATGCATTTATTTATTCATTCATTTTTTGATTTTTTTTCAACAGAAGTTTAAAGCACAGGTCAGTTGAGAGGATTTCAAACTCCCACCCCTCAATATTTTGCCAGCCGAAAAAAAAATGGAGCTATTGCGTGTTCTCAAAATAGAAATACGTTGCATGTCTATCATGGATCTCAGAAGAAAAAAAAAACGCCATCTTTCCTCTCCTCTTCCACGCGCGACAATGTGTTTCGCGCGTCGTCATATCAGCCTTTCGTGACAAATAATCTACGCTTCATTGCGAAGAAACCTCATTGTTGATATTCAAAATTTTCTCAGCTACTATTTTCAGAGAGCAATTCATCTCAAAAATTCAAATAATGCGACTTCCAGGGGTTTTGAACGAAGTTAATTAAAATCTCAATATTTTCCTCTGTGGAACAATCCGTAGACAAACTCGTGATATGTGAGAAGCCCGACAACAGCAACGAGTAAATCGAGACTCTCGAAGTATTCAATCAGTTTCATATAATAACAACCGATATCATGAAACTCATGATATAAAATAACGCTCTGTTTATACTACAAGTTGATTCATGATAGTATCTCAAATAAACCGTTAACTGGAAGCAACATCGAGGACATTTTATGAGCATTTTGAGAATATTATGGTGTAACCCCTTCGACCTTTAAATAAATGTACGCTATAAATTTGTTTTAACCTTACGAATGACATTTTCTCTTTCTACATAAATAAACCTCTAAACAGTGTTTCAGAAGACGAACAGAAAATATGAATAAACGAATAAACAAATAAATCTCTTGTGCCTACATCGTCAATGCGCGTGCAAACCCAGTCGTGACAACTCGCATTCCTGCGGCTGAACTTCAACATCTTCACAGTCAAAATTTAAAGTCCTTTAGCACTATTAAATTCATTTATCGCGAAAATTTTCATTCCTTTTGTGTGAATTACAATGAAACAGCTGGTTGCATTCTATAGGGCTGTTGCAGAATCAATAATTCATCTCAGTCGGACGAAAGTCTTAATTACATTTAGAGATGCTTGTTTCACCTGCAATTCACTTACCCACAATCGCATAACTCGCAGACACATCGCAGCCCTTTTTCTTTCAATAGTTTTTCTGTTTCGGCTGTATACATCCTTGGGGCAGTCATACTGCTTTTCCTTGTTCCTCAAAATCTAAATAAAACACAGCAGAAATTAGCGTGGTCCATGGAACGACTCCCCTTCGACTGAACTGAAATTCGTGACTTTTCGCACAATCGTTCGCTTTAGAACAATCGTTTTCCTTCGGTTATAACTCTAAACAAAACAGGTAGTTGTACCTTGAAACAAATCAGCGGTAAATTGCTTTCATAAGAAAACAACTCGAGGAAATGGGTGAAATCTATCTTTTGAAGTGCGATCGAGTGTTGTGAGTCCGCTTTGCCCTGCTATCACCATTGACAACCACTTCACTTGATGTGAATAATCGTCCCCTGGGGCTTATTCCCTTGTGTAAATTAAACGACAGAAAAAACTCTCTTTGATTGGATATTGAGCCTAGCTTATTGTTAATGCGTCATTATGGAATATGATAGAAGTCAACAATTCCCGTCAATATTAATGTATCTATTATTTCTGTCATTTGACTCTGTCCGATAAGTTACCGGTAATGTTCGTAAAGGTCCGTATATGTTCGTAGGAAATGACGAGGGTTATCCGAGCATAAGTCACATGATTCGAACGTTTTCCCGCTTAAGATCAAATATGGCGGCAAGCAGCACAGACTTGCCTGCGAAGAGATTGTCAGCAAGTGAATGAATCTAAAGGTCTAAAAAATAAACGACACTTACGCAGAACTCATGGTACAAACTAGAATGCAATGAATCTTTTACCTTCATCTACAATTCGGCTGATCGCTAGTTCACAAGTGATAACCTCCGTTAGCTCAGTAGTGAAAGAACTGATCGAGAATTCTCTTGATGCTGGAGCATCAAGCATTGAAATCAAACTGGTAAGATTCCTTTTTTTTGGCTCATTTTTGATTGCATTTATAATATATTTTTTTCTCATTACTGGGAAATCCTTGTTGTACATGTTCGTTCATCAAATAAATTAATAAGCTACATGTAAGTGAGATCAATTTGTTCTCCGGGAAGTTAACTTATTAAAAGTATATATCGCTCTCGACCAAGGTTCAGTTTGCGAATAAGTTTGTTTGGTTTTGGATTGCAACTATTTTCTCCCCAGAGGAAAAACTACTGGTTGACAATCTTTCCTTGTTACCCTCAAGGGTGTTTGAGTGTCTAACAGCTGTTTTGATGATTACCTTTGAAGCAAAGTTTTTACTGGTAGCTCTTACTTTATCTATTTTCAGGACGGCTGGGGATTGGAAAGAATTGAAGTTCGAGATAATGGTTCTGGTGTGAAACCCGATGATGCTCCCTACTTGGCCAAACCCCATTACACGTCAAAAATTTTAACTGATGATGACTTGAAATCCCTGCATACATACGGTTTCCGCGGTGAGGCTCTAGCCTCGCTCTCATCTGTCAGCAATTTGTCTATATTGACAAAAACAGAATTTGAAGAAGTTGGCATGTTGTACACATTAGAACGTGATGGGAAGATTGTAGCCACCAAACCAAAACCTACAACAACTGGGACAACAGTTACAGCAGCAAATTTATTTAAAAACCTCCCTGTGAGAAAACAATTTTCAAGCAACACCAAAAAATGTAAAGAAGAGTTGAAAAAAGTGGAGGACTTGGTGATGGCATATGCAATTATACGTCCATCTCTGAGGATCATTTTGCGTCATAACAAGGCAGTCGTCTGGCAGAAGAGTAAAGTTGCAGATGAGCGAACAGCATTATTGACTGTGTTTGGAACATCTTTGTTGGCACAAATGGGTTCAGTAGAATATGATGATGAAGAAGAGTGTGGCATTCATATACTTGGATACCTTCCAAGGCCAGGATCTGATATGGAAGTTACTGGACGTGCAGTGAATGATCGATGTTTTATATTTTTCAATGGAAGGCCTGTTTACATGAAACAAATATCTCAGGTACAGAAAATGCATCTTTATTGCTAGATATAGTTTAAAAAATATTTTGAATCATTGACCAACAGGTTATTGGATAGTTCAGCTTCAAGCTCTTTGTGGGCCATTATGATCTGTTCTCGCGAAAGAAATTTAAATTTTAAACTACTTTTCGCTGCTAAGGAGTACGATTAACTCCTGTACTAGTAAACTATCTGGGTGAAAAGTTCGTTGTGTATACAGTATCAACCCTTTACACCCTAACATCAGTAGACATATTCTCCATACTGTTCTTAATACATTCCCTAAGGTGCTGATAGGGAGAATTTGTTTAACAATCTAGAGCTTCTATCATTGGTGATCATTTCCTTTTTTCTTGTAACCTCTGTGTGTGATTTTGGAGGTGATATTGTAAGGAGAAATTAGATGCTAATCACTTGCAGGGGTTAGAGGGTTAACCTTTTACACTCTAACATCAGTATGTATTTTCTCCATACTGATCTCT
This sequence comes from Pocillopora verrucosa, assembly GCF_036669915.1. Classification (NCBI taxonomy): domain Eukaryota; kingdom Metazoa; phylum Cnidaria; class Anthozoa; order Scleractinia; family Pocilloporidae; genus Pocillopora; species Pocillopora verrucosa. Next base: position 15,005,832 of record NC_089321.1, on the reverse strand, counting down.
GTACAGACAAGGAGAATTTATTTAGCAATCAAGGGCATTTTGTTGGTGATCATTTCTTTATTCTCGTGACCTAAATGTATGATTCATGGGTGATAAGGTTGGGGGGAAATTATATGCTGGTCACTCTTAGTGGTCAAAGGGTTAAAATCAGAATTTAAAAATAACTATCTCTAAGCCTGTCTATCAAAATGCTGAGCAGTGAATTTTGATAAGAATATATCACAAAAGCACTGTCTCAGTTCATAAAAATAACCATGTGGAAACAACAAGAAAACTTCTGTTGCTTGAGAAAAAATGTGGTGGGAATCTCGGATGGTGTTAATTTTTTGGAAATAGTGTAATTTTGCACAAGAGTATAAGGATTATTCCCATGCAAATGTTACTGGTAGCTATGCACTTGGTACAGCTGTAGCTTCATGCTTTGGAATGAGTTTGAAGACAAGCTTTACAAACTGTAGCTGCAGGTTTTTATACAAATTTTATGTTTTTAATCACAGTTGATCAAGCAATACTACAACAGAAAAGCACCTGTTGCATCAAACAGATACCCTGTTGCTTTCCTAAGCATCATGATACCTCCTGAAGGCCTGGACGTCAATCTGGAACCCAATAAAACTAGTGTGATGTTAACAAACCAAGATGAACTAATGACAGTTTTGACAAAGCTGTTGGATGAGTTTTATTCAGAGGAGAACAACACACTCTCTAGTTGTGATGTTGCTTTAGAGAACAGAATAGTTGCTACTGATAAACTTGGTGACATTACTAACACTTGTGGTATGAATGGGGAGATAAGAACCAAGACATCTGGGGATGCCAGAGTGAAAAACAATCAACAAGGAATGGATATTCAATTGGACAGCAACGTTGTACATGATAACATGCAAAACAAGGAACAAGATATTGACAATAACCATAGTAAGCTAGCAAACATTTTTGGTACAACTGGCAATAGAATCCCCACAAGTACTTCAAGCAAGGAGAAAGATTTGCTGCTGGAGGAATCATCTTGTCATGAACCAACAAGTCAAAGCAACCAAGGGAAAGATGCACTAAAATCTTCTACTCAATCAACAGAAAATGGCGAATCAGTAGATGACGTTCCTGTAATATGTTTATTTTCCCCGTTACAGAAAAACTCAGGGATTTTGAATAACAAAGACTCATTCCAGTCAAATATTTTGCCATCTAAAGCACTCTGTGAGTCATTAAGTGACAAGACCTTGGCTGAAATGAATGAATCAGTTAATAATATTGACAAAACATTGGTTAATTCTTTCAAAGAGATTCCTGGAAACACTGCTGAAAATGGTGGCATTGAAGTTTCTGAAAGAAATTCAGTTTTGAACAATGCTAATGGCAACAAATCAGTACTATTTGCTAAAACAACTCCCTCTGAAAATGGCCCAGATGCAGCCAATAAGGAAAAATTACTGGAAAAACAACAGGAATTGTCTGGGAATAAAAGTTTGACATCTGCTGCTGCTAGCAGTCCTTCAGAGAGAAACTTGTTTTCACTTAGTCTGGATGATTTGTTTGAGGATTCTGACTTAGATACCACTGGTCCATTGAATGATGTTTACTCTGCCAAGAAGTCTACTCAACAAAATTTGACGTTGACTTTGAATAAAGAGAGCACAACATGTGGTGAGGAAATCTCTAAAGGACATTCATTTGAAGGCACCAAGGTGCAATATACTGACAAGCAATGGAGTATGGGAGGTGGAATTGTTGACAAGCAAGGGAATCCTGTGCAGGTAAAAATAGTAAGCAATATACCATAATTTTTTTCGGCTATAAGGTGCACTCAAGACACACTTGGAATTTTATGACTTGTTTCTTTCAAGTTGACAAACTGAAAATTTTGCTTAAATACCCAGTTAAAAGACAAAACATTAGCATTTTCGAAGTTCCCAATACAGTCATGCCATCTTTTTTTTAACAAAAGTCACACATTGGCAAGAACAAAGCAAAAAAAAAATCAATCACCTTTAGTGTGAATTAGAGATATATATAAATACAGTCTGCCTTCCAAGGAAACAGTGTTACTTTCTAAAGCTATGAATACTAATTGACCCAGTTTAAGCTTTGTAAGCATTTCTCATCTGGTCAAACTCCTTATTGTAAAACTTCATTCACAGTGGTTCAGTAAGCATTGCTAAGTTCCAAAACAAAAATCATGCTTTGTATGCAATGTCATTCTTACAATCTGAACTTTGAGTTGAAAATAGTAGCAGAAATAGAGGCAGTGAAAAACAATCCCCGTAAAAATGTAGTTGACATACTGTAATTTCTTTGTTACACAAAAAAAATTTACCCAAATTTCTGGAGAGGCAAATGAAAGGGGGGGGGGGTGGTGGGGTTCTTAAAACCATTACCCCAATTATGATCAAAGTGAGTGATCCCCCACACTCTCTTTACGAGCTGAGAACAGTAAACCATTCATGTTCTCAGACCCACTTCTGAAGAACATGCAAACCTTTACCCAATTTTTGGACCAAACGTTTTAATCTTTTCCCAGTTTCAAACCATCAGGGTCAGAATGCATCATGATCATTTTTTCCATGGGCAAACTTACATGTACAGGATTGTATGTTTTTTTCGGTCTCTAGTGTCGTTAAGGGAGTAATCCACCCTCCCCGCCCTACCTCTATTCAGTTACGCCATTTCCCAGGTAACGCAATGATCACACAGGTGAACTTTTCTACCAGAAAAGACAGGTCCAATGTAGAAGTGCACAACTTGTATTTGGGAGGCCAGGTGCAAATGTAGTTGTAGTAGCTTGAATTTTTTTCCAGGCTCCTTGAAGTTTAGCTGTGAGGATCATTGTTTCAGTGATTTTTATCCTCAGGTCAAATGAAAATTGTGCTTGTAAATCATATTTTTAGGGCAATTACTCGTTGATGAATTATTTCCATAGATTATTTTTTTTAAATCAAGATTGTCCATTGACATAAGTATTCCAACAAAGTAATACCTAATTCATAGAATAAAGTTACATACAAGATGTCTGTTGATCTAAACTGTGAGGGTTTCATATTGTTGCAGCCTGTGTCATTAGTGACCCCTGGTCCTTTGAGAACACTGTCTTTGAAAAGGACTCCATTACCTCATCTCGGAAAGAGGAAACACTCATCTGAACAGGTGAATTTTACTGTACACTCGTCAACAGTGTTCATTCAGACACCTTTATTTAATTTTAAGACTACTGATGGTTCTTTCAAGAGCTTGAAAGCAACCTGAAGTTAAGTCAAGGACTGAAACAACTGGAAAATCATAGAATTCCACAATTAGAAGTTTCCATGTCTAAGGAAGTCATAGAATTTGGTTACCATGTTTCCTCAAATAAGTGTTCATACTCTTAAAAGTACCTTACCCTAATTACCCCCCACCCAATGGAGTGCCCACCCCCTAGGCCCTAATGTCAAATAAACGGTCCTCAAATAAGCACAACCCCCCCTTTCCTCACCTTCTTAAACAGTAAGTATGCAAGGAAAACCTGTCTCTATTGCCACTTTTTAAAAATAACTTTCTAAGCTTCAACTGCAATGGAATTAGCACAGGGATATAGTATGTGCCTCCTGTCTACATCTTCCTTCCAATAAGCACCCCCCATTTTAGCTAAAATATTTAATAAGCTCCCAGGTATGCGCTAAGGAAAGTGAAGAAAAATTAAAAATAACAACAACAAAAATGATAATAAAATCATCAATACATGATTTTATTCACATCATTTTTGAAGTGTCTTCAAGGTTTTAGATCTTGAAGAATGCCAAAAAAGGTTTGTGGAAAATCAAGGATGTTTGTGAGTTATCAATTTGAACAGCCAAGATAGTTTTTGAAACACATTAATGAAAATTTTGTCCTTTTTACTCTCTTTTGGTTGTAGGACAAGTCAAGGCTGTCATTATCCAGCAAGAAGATAAAGAAAATGCCAGAAGTGAGTTTTGCAGTTTCAAATTTACATGACCATTGTATAAAGTTGCTCTTTGACTGGCCATCTGACTCTTAACTTATTTACCAGTACTTGCACTGAAGGATGTCCAATACCTAGAACATCATCTATTGAAAATAATTTTCCTACAATGGTCAATTTTTCTGTACATGTATTGGCTTTAAGTTAATGATCAACCAAGTGCTTCTTTACTCTTAACAATCATACCAATTATTGTGATTTTTCAAAATATTCTCCTGAAAGTAGGTTATTTACATATCTTTCTGAGTTGCTGTTCATTTCCTGGGTCTGGTTTTTGTTCTGAGTGTAAATGTTTTTTTTTAATTTTGTTTCCTGTCACTTTGGTAACATTTGTCACTCACACTAGCTGAACCATTGGGATATGCAGCAGACTCTCAGGAGGGGAAGGTGTTGTTCTAGATTTCGCTATATTTGGAAGGAATGCATGAGGTGTCATAAGATCTCCATAGCATGACATCAATGCCCATACGTACCTTCATAAAGTTTGCATGTACCTCAATACCTCATTTTGTAATAATTTGTCAATTAATTTTTACCATCTCATTACTAGATAACTAATCAACCCCTGATAAACAAAGTGATGTCACCAAATCCTCTTCAAAGAAAACTTCTCTACAAGAAAAAAGAACTTCAGTTTAGCCTGGGTGACTTAAAGAACTTGGCAAAAAGGAGAGCTAAAGTAGCAAGGTATGAACACATCTTAGACAGGTAATAGGATAATACTATAGGTTGGAGAGCTTTTGGGCTTCATGACATAGTAATTGTTAAATCTCCACACCCTAACATCAGTATGCATATTCTCCTTACTGTTCTCAAAATATTTTCTAAGATGCTGACAAGGAGAATTTGTTAAACATTCTTTTATTTTGTGACTTGTGTTGACTCACGGATGATATTGTAAGGGGAAATTAGATGCTAGTCACTCTTAGGTGTCAAAGGGTTAATAAATTAGTAATTTACAATGATTAGAATTTTCTTATCAGAACACTTGGTGGGGGAATCGAATTTCCATAAGTAAGAATTAAATTCAATGTTGACTTTGATTTGTTGGCTTTTGAATCTGAAGCTTTCAGAAATTATAATTTTTTTTTTCTATTTACTTCTGTTTATTTGGTCATGTTTTCAGGTCACTTTCAATTTTTGTTCTCGTGTTATGTCTCTTCGTAGCTTTTTAGAGGATCATTCCAATACAGACCATTTTATTGGTCGGCTGGATCCCTGGGGAGTTTGGCTAATGCAGAAAGGAAAAGATCTTGTTTGTGTCAATCAGTACAGGTAAAGAAAAAAAAATGGTTATTCTCCTGGTTTGTCATGGAATTTGTCAAACTCAAAATGATAGTAAAGAATTTAGACAACAAGCAGTCCTTCCTTTTCAGCGAAGTTAGTCGCGCGAGTCAGGAGGAAAAGGCGAAAAAGATGTTACCGCGGCGCGCGGAACTGTGGGAGTGAGGTGCACATACAAAAGGGTCTCTACCTTTTATGCTCTCCAGTCTCAGATTGCCACGCGGCACGCCGATATATTTTTTTTTTCGTTCCTTTTTTTTTTTTTTTTTACTCGCATAACAGATTTCGCAAAATAAAAGGCACTGCTCCTAAGCTGGGTAGAATTTTGTGGTTTATCAATTGTTTCTTTTCGCTACAGAGTACAAGAGCAGCTTCTCTTCCAACGACTGATAGCTTGTCATTCTCTTCCAAAAGATAGGCTGGATCATCCCGTCATTTTAAATGAGAGGTACACATGCACATTTATACACGTTTTTTGTGACACTGAATAGATCGACTTTCAATAAAGTGTTTATGTATCCTGGACTATTTTGGTTTGAAATATCGTACTCATAGTGCTATGGAAAATCTGTGCCAGCCTCTCATCAGACTATGAGCAGTCCCTCCTTTTTGTAGAATTCCGTCGCGCGTATCGAAAAAGTCAGCGAAAAAAAGTTAGGTTGATGTTAGTGCGCTACGCGCAACTCTGGGAGCGAGGCGCGCGATTTTTCACACGATCCTCTGAGTTCTACACGGCACGATTTTCTTTCCTTGCGCAACGGGCTTCGTCGAAAAAGAGGGACTGCTCGTAGTCAATACGATAAAAAAACAAAAGCTTATCTCAAGTGAAGTTTAACTTGAGGTTTTGTAACGTTTGTTTACATAAGTTCTCATTGATCCCTTGGTGCTGAAGAGACTTATCCTGGAGAAAAAGAGAAAGGAACTTCTCGCCAGCTTAATTACATTCAACCTTTTTATGAAGTATATACGTGTAGAGAGCAGGAATCCACCGATGCCTTGCAAATGAAACCTGTTTGGGTGCACCTTATGAGCACGGAAAATCTAATCATAAAATAACAGGCTGCAGCTTCCTTTTTGTCTTAGAAATTATGGCAAAATGTTTTTGAAGTCTGTTTTGAAATCACTTCACTTCTTTCAGAGCTTCAGTGAATCAAATTGACGGTGCAGTTTGCGAAATGATGTTTAGATTTAATTAGAAATTACATTTCTTTTCGCATTTTCTTTTCTTTCAGAAGTGTTGGTGGTCCAGATTGTTGGAGAATGTTGTGTAATTTGAGTGTCAATTGTGACCCACCGGACACCACAAGGTATGACGGGAAGAACACAGCGGTCAAACGTTTGGCTTGCGTGAGGGGATCAATGCTAATCGGCTGCGCGCCTATTTCTCAGTTTCCCTCACAAAATTTCAAAGAAAAATATAAGAAAAAAACCAGTCACAAAATAAGCGAAAGAAAAAAGAATTTTGTTTTGATCTTTACCAAAATTGTTAAACTCTTTAAACACCATGACTTACTGGCTTGTGTGATTGTTTGTAACTCGTATGAGAAATCTTGATTCTGACAGCCAGAAAACACGGTAATTACTCATTACAGCGTTCGCATATGCGCAGACGTTTGACCGCTGTGTTGACAGAAAGGTGTGTGTCATACCACGTTACGTAGGTTAGGCAGAAGGAAACAACGCAACATGAAAGGAAACCTTTTCGAATTGAAGCATCATTGCCTCATTTGGGAGTTTAAGAAACAACGAAGGCGACACCATCGACGAAGTCGGTTTAAAAATGAACTTATACTTTACCTCCGAGTCTCGCGATACTCTAAAGTCACTTTAGAAACTGAACATGAAACACAGCGTTAAATTAGAAATAGAAATTTACAAAATTAGCCGTCGTCGTTCACGTTCTCCAGACAACGTAAAGTTTGGTCATTCCACGTTGTTGATTTTCAAAGGAAGCAAAGAAATTTACAAATATTTTTAACGCACGTGCACAGCCATTGTTTTGCTCATTAAACCTTTTGTTTAGTGACGTTTCCGTTGTCGTTGTCGTCGTGGTTTTCTTAAACTCCTTAATAAGAAAATGCACCTGTTTTCATATACTCGTATTCAAAGTAAAGTGTTTTAGCGTAGGAATAGCCAATCGATCGGGTATTCTGGTCGACCGAGTGAAGGTAGCCCCAAGAAGGACTCTTGTCGGTGGTGGTGAATGACATTTTGATAACCCTATCGGAAGTCATCATCAGAGCCAAATAAAGATTTGGGATCGATGTCAGTTTTTAAGCAACAGCGCCCTTACCCCTCCCCTAACCTTACATTAAACTTTAAACTTTAGGGAAAGGGTTAGTGCGAAGTTGATACTGACATTGATCCAGAATTTTTTTGTCAGCCGAGTGCAAGAAAGAATATTGGGAAACAGAGGAAATTTTCTTTTCCAGCTCAAGGATAAAATATTTTTGTCTTTGATAGATGGATCGATGACGAACGACTTACAGCAAATGGATTCGATATCTGTTTAAAAAACGGTAAGGCTTTAGGAATAATCCCTAAGAAGTATAATCACGAGGACTCTTTTGGTACTCAAGAGGGCATAATTTTTCTTATGCTGATTGAGCCTTTTTACTGTTTGCAACAGCGATTCATTGATTGAAATTTAACTGAATGAAGCTGTTTAACGTTGTTAACGAAATATTCATTGAACCTATTGATCAGTTACGTTTGTTTCTAGATGTTGAAAGTGGAGAGACCAAAGTGGAGTTACATAGAATATCTACTAGCATACCCTTTTATGGAGTGCCAGATTTAGTAGAAGTTCTCGGTAAGATGCGACCTCAGTTTGCCCTGTAATCCGTTTATCATCGTTTGTATGTATAGTCTGTAGTCTTTGTCACGAACCCATAGTCTTGCGCCACATAACTTTGATTTAGTCGTATCTTGTGTACTTATTTTAAGTTTAAGAACATGCTACATACCTCAAGCTCAGCTTCAGTTCAGAACGTGTTAATTTGTTCCGTTGTTTGTTTTGTTTTTGTTGTGGTCTTTTGTTGTAGTTTTTCGGTTATTGTTGTTGCGCCTGAGCTTATTCGGGTCTCCGCTGGATTAAGCTACTAAAAGTGTTGATACTCCCTCCTTCCCCTCCTCATGCGGTGCAATAAAGATTTATTCCCCGCCTCTCCTTTCTTAATTGGATCTCATAAAGCCTACACAAAAAGTAAGGACATTTTGCTGTTCGCGTTTCCTGTGAACTTCGTTTGTATTTGTCACCTGAATTTATTCTTCACACATATTTTCTCTCTTTCAGAGCTTATTTGTCAAAAGGACGGCGGCGGTTCCAATTCTCTGTCAAAGTGCAGACCTTTTAAAGTTATCCATTATCTCCAGGTATTGCATCAGTTTCTCAATAAAATATTTCATACAGGAAAATAACGGAAACACGATTCACACGCGTGAGACATCAGGACACCCTTTTACCTCTTTGTTTCTTCCTGGTGCATTGGTTTGTACAGTATATTTTAAAGAAAAGTATATCAAATTTCCTTAGCATTTCAGACTTTTGATTAACATTGAGATATATTTTCAGGGTGAAGCGGTTCGCGTTGCTCGTTCGCTCAGTTCCCGGATGAACAGAAGTGAAGTGGATGAGCTACTATCCCGAATGGAAAAAGAAATTCCTCAGGATTTGAGAAAATGTGTGCATGATCGTCCATTTTTTTTAACAATCGCGCAAATCCCGGAATGAAACAAATCGTTTTAAGAGAAATCATTCAGGTCTTTCAACAGTAAACTATGTCTGCGCTTGTGTCTTTTAAGGACAGCAGCCTTACGTGAAGAAACAAAAGACACATACGATCGTGTAGTTTGATCGTCCGGGTGACAATGGTCCCAAAAAGGACTTCTGTTAGTAGTGGTGACTGACGTGTCGGCAACCGTAACGGAAGTAATCATCACCAGAGTCGATTGAAGGGTTGTTGTCAGTCGAGTGTGATGCGTCCAGTTCGTGTGAACGGGATAGTCAGTTTAGCCGTAATGTTATTGGCTATAAGATTCAAGTAGTGTAAGTCGGTTGAGATTGGTATAATGAAGTCGTTCTGTTCGGTTCGCTGCTTGAATACATGTCGTGAATACCGTGCAAGTAGTTTGAATAGTGCCGGTAGTGACACCTGTCGAGGGGGAGTATGTTCTTAAGTTACTGAACTAGCTCTCCAGAGTCAGTTGTTGAAAGACGCGAGTGCTGTAGGCTGTAGGCTAAGCATTATGCAGAGTCTCAGTCAATAGCGGTGAGTCGACATCAATATTTCTATTCTCTCGTTTGTCTTCAGTCAGTCTTATTGCGAGGTTCCTTCCATTGTTCAATGTAGGAGGGTTGATAGTCGGATCACTCAGGGTTAACATCACCCGGACGATTTGACTACACGATAAGGTTATTCTCCCCATCCCAGGGTCATTCTCCTCTCTTAATATACCTCTCATGATATACAGAAAATTTGTAATGATTTATCATGTCACTCTTGTGATACAATTTATTCAAGATAACCTTCCAAGAGACTAGATTTTAGCATTCCAACACACTTGCTTCTCACTGCGAAACTCTCTCGAGAATTACACATCAGCAATGACAGAGGATTATCCTCAGTTTCTAACGTTTCTGGAATAAGAGAGGCTGGTTAACAGCCAACGCCCTGCTATCTTTGTTGAGATTCCATTTCCAGTCTGTGAGCCTTCACACAAGCTGTAGAGCAGTACTTATGCGTGAGCCGCTCAAAGGGAACTTGGCCAACCAAACTTTTACTGCACCACGCACAGCTGCAAGATGATTCATTGTTTTCGTTGTTTTTGTTGAATTTGGGGGAAAAAAGACAATGTAATAAATAGAGAAGCCTTGACTGTGCTCTGTTCTGTTGTAAAGCACGCAAGAAGCGGCTAGATCACGAAAGAAGTGTGGGGAGAAACACGAAACGCAGTCCCCACTTCTTGAATGCCCTAGTCGCTTCCTAAGTGCTTTACAACAGAACAAAGCACAGTCAAAACTTCTCTACTTGTTTTATAATAAAGAATCCGTTAACTTTCCCACGCATTACTTTCAATTTTCATAACAAACTTTACTTCCAAGGCGAACAACAGTGTCGTAAGCATGCTCTATACTCTGACAGAGCACGCCGAACTTTACTATAAACAAGATTAAGTAATTAAATCTGAATAACCCACAGGATTTGAACCTGAGGATTTACGATTTCGTGGTCGGTAGTTTACCACTGAGCTTAAGAAAACTCGTGAAATTTGAATTGGATGGTGGTAAAACAACAGATTTTGAGCGTGGGTGGAACAAAACTACTTATTCTAAAAAGCTCACCTAGAGGTGATCCCTGCTTGTTTGGCTGCCTGTTGTTGAGCGAATCTTTTTTCGGCTGCAAGGGCCCGCTACAAACAAAGAAAAGTAACACTGATGAGCATTAGATTCCCCGCCCTTATTCAATGGGTCCTTAATTATGTCTGACGAGGAGAGAGAAACGATAGCGACACTTTCTAAGTCGTTTCACGTTATTACAGCAACCCAGACACGAGGGCTGTATACCCGATAGGTACAAGTGCTTCAGTGTTGACCATACCCCAAGTTTTCTTGTTTTCAGACTCTCCTTGACCTTTTTCACGAAATATTTTTTTAATGTCCATCATGAATAGTGGTCGAAATCATCTAAGGAAGATGTTTCTTAATTTGTTATTGTGAAAAAATATATTTTTAACCATCCTCCACGCGTTTTTCATGACCTTAACCCATTAACCCATTAACTACTAAGATCTGTTGTCAATTCTCCACTCTGGCTGTTACAGATTTCCTTGTAAACTAGTTATGAGAACTTGGTGTTAGATGAGGATTACAAAAATCTAGCCGATGAGTTTGAAAAATTCTCATTACCTGTTTGCTGGATAATGTTGGGGAAATTACAGGGAGAAGTTTCATGTTAATCTCTTATGGTAGGTAAAGGGTTAAGTAGCATCCATAACTTCTCAAGTCTTAAGAATGATGTCGTACAATTTTATCTTTTATTTTTTCGTTAACCCTACCTTCTCTCGGTCGCTTAAAGCTTGATATGCTTTCTTCTCTTTCTCCTCCTCTTCTTTCTTTCGCTCAATAGCCTTTTGTTCCTTTAAATATAAATCGGCCATTATTTAATACATTATGTACGTCTCCTAAGTTTCGCCTTGTTAATAGCTTTCAAACCATACAGGATAGATTTCGTCAATAGTCAAACCACTCGACTATTCCTTAGAGTCGCGTGATTAAAAACGGTTCTTCTACTAAAACCATAACTTGATCGCAAAACAGTTCATTACTGGATAAGACAGGTGATCTCTTCATTGCTCTACCTTGGCCCTCTGTTTTTGCGCCTTTTTCTGCGCTTTCTTTCTTTCTGCATTCCGTTTCTCCTTTTCACTTTCCATTTCTGGTGTAAGTGCACTTGGAATCTTAAACAAAACAAAAAAAAAGTAACAAAAACAACACATCAAATAACGGAATTAAGAAAACCCCGTAATCCATACAATCAAACAAATCATGTGAATATTATCGATGGTCGTTTCGCAACTAGCGAGAGACCCAACTTCTTTCTCTCTCACAAAAATTCCCTAGGACGCCTTATTCGGGTAAGGTATCAACAACTGTTATAGGATTTTATACAGCATAAAAACCAACCACGAACGAAAATGGCAGGTGCATCAGTCGGGTGCACCCCAATAAATGGCCTAGAAGAGAGCGAATCGTGAGGTAGGCGTTCAATCCTACGCTGAGTCACTGTGTTTCGGTCGTTCAGGCACTCTTAAATTGGAAAAATCGTTTTCACACATGACGTCACGGCGGCCATATTGGTTATAACACAACAGAATGGCGGCGGCCATATCGATGTCCGAGTCATTCCTGGGGGAATTGAAGTCTTCTCTTATGTGAACAGTTTTTTTAAAAAAAAAATTTTAAAAACTGCTCACCACGTGATCGAAAATGTCATGTTTGAAACCTGCCAGAGTGTTGGAATAAAAAGTGCCATTGACTGTCATTCTCCTATTCGCCAGAATAAGTTTCGGCAACCATGTGAGTTGGACAGTCTCGTGCGTAAACTTGCCTCTTTCATGATACAACAAAAAAATCACTGAAGACACCGGGCTTTTCACAAAACATACCTGTGCTTTAACATAATCATAACGATCTGGGTGGCAAGCCATAAACCGTCGGAATTCATTCCGTGTTTCTTTGTCGCCGGCGACGGCATATGGAGTCCTCCCCTTTTCATCCCTGACGATAAACACAGCAATTGTTATCTCTTCGTGGTGCATTTTTCGGGTTTAAAGAGAGTTTTTGACGGCCAAATATGCATTTTAGCCCAACCGCAAGTTCGCGTGATTGTTCGGACTGTATTGTTTGCAATTTTTTCAGTTTTTGTTTTATCAATGCCCTTCAAAGTGAGGTAATGGTAATACTTGATCTTCACAGTTATGATAAGTAGTAATGTAGTTCATGTTCCTGCGTATAATGGTGTTTTGGGTTGTTCTCAGAGTCGTTTTAATCCTCTACCATTAGTTCGGACTCAAATGACTCTGAGTAGGGGCTGATTCCTCTTAGGCCCGCGAACATAAATTCTACTATTTTATTAATCAGATCAGGTTTACCCTGATCTGATTCAGATCATCTCGATGCTTCACAAATCCTAATCTCTCTAGTTGGTCAGCGGTGGTATTCTCAGAACTAACGGACAACCTTCTAATAAAACATATCAAGGGTACGCTACTTGTCCATCATTAGAGCCACTTACTTCACAGCAGGATCAGAACCACACTCCAGCAGCCGCAACACAATTTCCCTTCGTGACGAGCGTGATGCTACGTGAAGAAGCGTGTCACCTCCTTCGCCAAACTGTTCATTGATAACGTCTAAAATCCTTGCGGAAGACAATTCTCCGTTCCGCGATGGAGAATCTTCAAATTCATTACTAATCCCTGAACTTACCAGTTCCTCGATTGTATCAGTTTTCGTGCATTTTACACTCCTATTAATATTAGAGTCAGTTTTCAAATCATCACTTGTCTTATTTCCTTCATCCTCACTTCTTACCGAATCGTTAATTTCGATTTCTAATACACCAGACTTCGTGGTTTCCTCCATACTCTCATTTTTTTCCTGAAGTACGCTTGCTGACTCAGTGTTTATACAAGCTTTTACGTTGCTTTGGACACTTCCGCCAAGAAGTGAAGATATTACTCCTATATTTGCAGACACAATAGCGCAGTAAAGCCGATTCCATAGGCGCCTCTCTGGGGAAACTGAAAGAAAAAAATATAAAATTATATCTATTACAGCATGTAAACAACCCTGATTTGAAGGCAAACATTTATTCACACAGTCATTATACACTACCATGCAGAGAGAGTGAAAGAAAAGAGTTATGAACCAGAATCGGGATGGGTATCGAATGATATGACGCTGGATTCTCCGACTTAACCCTTCTCACTCAAACATCAGTATGCTCAGTACACTCTCTCTAATGTTCTCTAAACATTTCCTAAGGTTCTGACAAGGAGAATTTGTCTTACAATCAAGAGCTTTTTTCATAGGTGATCAGTTCCTTTATTCTCCTGACCTAAATGTTAGATTCAATAGTGATATGGTATGGAGAAATTAGATGCCAGTCACCCTTAGGGATTAAAAAGTTAACGTACAAGGAAAAGTAAGCCAGGCAAAAAAGGTGAATTTTGACCAATTATACCTTAACGTCAGTATGCATCTTCTCCCAACTATTCTCCATAGAATTCCCGTGGTACTGTCTAGGATAATTTTGTTAACAAACAAGAGCTTCTTTAGATGGCACCGGATCGTTTCCTTTACTCTCAAGACCTTTCTATCTCAGCCGGGGATTATAATTTAAGGAGAAATTAGCCAGTTGTCAATCCCGGAGGCTACAGGGTTGAGTCCGCTGTAGGAATAGAGCTAAAACGCCTTCAAACTAACCTTCTGCATTTTGAAGCCCATCAACGGACTCCTTAATATTTTTTGCTTTCTTCTTTTTCGTTTTCTTCGGCGCTTCTTGAACTTTTGTTGTAGAACCTGAATCGGGCTGACCTTCATCACTGCGTTCAAGTGAAATGTTTCGTTCTTGAGAGTCAATTGCTACCTCATTGTCGCTGGCGACGGCCTGACTTGCCTGCCATGAACGAATTTTATCGCCGTCGTCAACTGCTGGTACATTTTCCTTTGCTTTATTATGAGTCAAATTCATTAGAAGGTCTTGTAGTTCTACATCACTGTCCTTCCCTATAATAACAAGAAGTAGCTGTTCCCTAAATGTCTTGAGCCAAATGCGCAACGACAAATTCTTATCCATTACAAGAGGAAAAAAAAGTCTCACCCAGCAACTGCACGCTGGATAACTCCTGATGAACTCGCTTCACTTCGTTGAATGTCGGTCTTCTGGTTGCGAATGGGATCGTTCTGATGCGCGCATCATCTAAAGTAAGAAGTTGACCCTTTAAATCCCACGAGCGACCAAGACAGAATTTCTTCTTACAATATCAAACAAATAAGTGATGAGAATAACGAAAAATATTAATTAGGGGATTGATAGTTGATCTAATACCAAAATCTCCGAATTAACATCGTAAGAATTGTATGGCAGAAGAAGTAACGAGAATTTTTTATTGAATCGCAACGGGTAATAATTTAATTCAGATTATACACGGTTTAATAACGCACCTAAGACGTTTGTTTCATTTTGTTTGCTTGTTTGTTCATATCGTTTCACTCACAAGTGGAAATCTTACTTTGGACCGTACCTCTCTTGAAGGGTGGTTTTCTTCCTCCAAAGAACATCGCTTTGTTATAAGCTGGTGTTCGAATGAAAATCCTGTGGCATTTTTCCACGTGCTGTGACCACGCCTCGAGGAGATCCTGAACCTCCTGTTTTTAAGAATTTTGCACAGTTCAATGTACAGTCCCGTTCTATTGGTCATGATAGTTGATGATAGTTTAAACTATCACGCGTATTGGAACACGAATTTATCATGCACAATCATCGACTGTCATGGACCATCATGTAGTTTGGACAAGTTCAAATACATTTTCTGAAGTCATGACAAGGAAAATTTGTTAAACAATCAAGAACTTCTTCAGCTGATGATCATTTCCTTTATTCTCGTGATCTCGTGATCTTAATGTGTGATTCAGGGTGATAATGTACGGAGAAATTAGACGCTGGTCACTCTTAAGGGGTCAAAGGGAATACCTAGAAAATGTGTAGCAGCCAGTGGGGAGAACACGAGAACACTAAAAGTCAGATCTCGGGAGCGGGAGATAAGGTTGATGGGGGGGGGGGGGGGGAGAGGGTGTGTGTGTGTGTGTGTGTGTGTGTGTGTGTATAACAAACTCACCTGGAAGAGGGCAGCTTCATTATGTCTCCTTAAACTGGCCCCGGCAGACCTGTGCGTGGACAAATAAAAGTTATATAATTCATCAACATGATTCTATCACTATGATATTTTACAAAGTAATAATCGCTAAACCATTGATTGCATCATCGATCAGTACGAACATTTTTTTCCAAGAAAATAAAGAAGTGCACAGTTGTACAATCTAAACTTGCCCTTTAACGATAACTAAACAGTTTCACAGCCGAGTGAGATACATCGGTTATTAAAAATATCTTCTCTAGCACTCATTAAGAAGGTATTTATTTATTTTGTGCCACACTTGCGACAAAATTTCGGCATCTTTCTTCATTATGGTGGCCACATTAAAAATTTACCGTCATCTCTCTGACTCTATCTTTAAACAGGATGATTATGACATCGGCTGATTCCACAAGTGTGCAAGAACACAGGGCTCTGATCTGACCAACATGGTCTGTGTAGCTCAGTTGAATGAGCAGTATTAGATCTGACCACAGAGTGAAAACTGGTTGACGTTCCAATTTTTACAACATAAACACACATTACACTTTTGCCTCGTGCTTGCCACACCTTCCTTCAGCTCTTTGTATCAGATTAATCAACCCTTCACTTACTTTGGTTGCTTCCCGCCTTGCTGTGAATCTCTGGCACCCTGCGCTGTTCCTCGTTTTGCTCTGACTGTATATCGATGGAATGTTTTGTGGATCAAAACTTCGTTTCCTTTAAAAACTGCTCCAGCAAAATGGCCACCAGCCGTCATCAACACAATCCAGTAACATTTCATTTTTAGACTTGTAAACAGTGACAACGTGTCTTGTGGAGTGGTTGGGATGTTCTGATGTGAATTAAAATCAATTAAAACATTCCTGAGAAAGATGCCTCTAAAGAGTGAAAACCTATGTCACCAATAATTATTACAGGTTAAAAGAAAATTCAGGTTATACAATTTCAAAATAAGTTGATTTAAGTTTCCCTTTGTTTAAAAAGTATGGCAATTTTATTGGAACAAAGCAACTGAAGAAGAATGCATACATAACTTAATTTGAAAGTCACTTTATCCTAAATTCGATCAATAAACAAAGAAGACGTGATTTTGACACAGCATATGGTAACAATTCTTTAGCCATGCTAAGCCACAAACTTGGATCTTCTGTACAGTTGAACCAGTCAGGTTCCTTAGAGGAGAGTAATCAGAGCAAATAACTAGGGACCCATTTCCTTTCACAAGGCATATTTGGTGCCTTTTTTGTCAAATATTTTAATAACCCTTTAACCCCTAAGAGCGACTGGCTTCTAAACTCTCCTCACAGTATCACCCTCAAAGAAAATGTAAAGGTCACAAGAATTGTGGAAATGATCACTAATTTAAGAAGCTCCTGATTGTCCAACAAATTCTCCTTGTCATTATCGCAAGAATGAAGAGAGATCAGTGTGGAGAATATGAATACCAATGTTACGGTATAAAGGGTTCAGAAGGAGAGGCAGTGAGAAATCAGTAAGTTCGCATAGGGGACTCAATGTCAATATGTACCACAGGTTTGACACTTTTCCTGTCATTGTGTTGTATTCTTGGGCAAGACATTTACCTCTAGCTCTGCCTCTCTCACCCAAGATTGTTCAAGTGTTCCTGCACACTGCCAAGAAAGCCTGACAAAATGCTGGGGGCAGGGGGGTAAGGAAAGATGGGGGGGTATTAGCTGCATGGGACTAGAATCTCATCCAAGGGGTGTATTTCTTAGTATTTTAAGTATTTCTTAGCTTGTCACTTAAAGCTACCGAGACCAAATAATAAGCTTTAGCACCTTGTGGGTCACTTGGCTTGACTCTACTCAGGTATTTGCCCTATTCTCAAATAAGAACCAAGTCTCAGGCTGGAAATCCCTTAATATTCTGCTGCTTCCATGCACCACATACAGCTTAAAAGGCTGAGTAACTCAGCTGAACTCCTTACAAATAAATTTTTTTACCATAATGACAATGATAATGTGCCACTCTAAAAACAATAAAATTTTACCTGAATGGAATACAAAACACTGCGATAAACTGACATCACTTCTCCATCTCCATTCACAAAAAAAACCTTCGGGTGTTGCCCCCTAAGACTTGTGTGTGTCTCACTGTTAATATTTTGCTCAGGCAGGAGACTGTTGATGGACGGTTTACTGCACTGACTTGATTCAAGCATCAAATCACCATCATCATTGTCTGTATCACTGTCAGAACCAGAAATACTTGATACCTCTCCTAAGACGTGAAAAAAAAAAAAAAATATATATATATATATATATATATATGGATTAAAATTCTTAGCAAGCCTAACTTGATAATTTTATTTAAACCCGTACACCTTAACATCAGAATTTTTTAATAATCAAGAGCTTCTTTCTGATCACTTCCTTTGTTCTCATGGTCTTTAGATTTGATTCAGGGGTGATATTGTAAGGAGTATTTAGAACCTAGGGATTAAGCTCAAAGAGTGACTAAACCTAATTTCTAATTGAGGTATCACTGCTGAATCCAACAATGAGGTCACAAGAATAAAGGAAATGATATATAGCTGACTTTAAAAAAAACTATCAAATGGCGAAACAAATTATCATTGTTCATACCATAAGAAATGTCTAGAAAGCAGTTTAAAGAAAATGCAGACTGATATAATATTAGGGTGTAAAAGATGAAAGAAAAAAAAACCACTGCTGCAGTCATGCCAAATTAAGATGTGATTCTTTTAAAATTGCATAGACACAATAATTAAATAAAATTTAAGTAGTATGTCATTAGTCATTAGACACTCAGAAGAACAGCAGAAAAATACATGTCAATTGTTGTAGTGTATTTAGCCCAACGTCCAAAAAAACA
>NC_089321.1:14602291-14682291 GCF_036669915.1 Pocillopora verrucosa | reverse complement strand
ACAGTGTCTCTCGTACACAAGTTTTATTATATTCTATTATCAATGATTATTGAACATAGCTCTTCAGCTAAGACAAGTCAAAGTGGTCCAGTTATTGTATTCACGCCTCCTAATCTTCTGGCGACACACTAAGAGGAAAGTAACCCGCGGCTTGACTGGACTTCTTGCGTGACATCCAAATGATTCCCACAAGGCAGAACACAGAAATTGTTGACATGGAAACCACTGCTGGGACGGTTACACCTACAAGCAGACATTCAACAAGTTACGTTGTGATCTATAGATCTTTCTTTTTGACAACAGCAAACAACATAAATTTCGTTACATCCTTTGATAGGGTGTTTCAATAAAGGTTCCTAGATTGCCAAAGCTTTAGGATGGATTATTTTATGTTTGTGTGTCACTGCTCTCTTATTTGTCAGCGTCAGAATTCATCAAAGCATAATGGGATCTTTTTTTGATATATATACATATTTTTGGTAATATCGGTTAAACTCCATGTGTATGTGGGTAGGAAGGACAATGAATGACTCAGTCGATTGCATGAAACGGCTGTCAGTGAGGGAGCCAAGTGCGAGGGAAACTGCTTCAAGAACTTTTTCACGGTAAAAACATTGTAGCTAGTTAATCCGGTATTATTCTTTACCACTAAGAGTTGATCCAGCGTCTTCTTCATCAGCATAAAATGTTAGTGGTCCCTGGGCCAGCGAGTATATTTTGTCATCAGTGGTGACGTCACGCCTTCTCCTATCTCCTCGAAGGCATCCTTGAGCGCATCTCGACTTTGGATCTTTTGAGTCACAAACCCTTATTTGGCAATGGACAAAGAGGAATGGGTGTTTGGCAATGAATTTAAAGCTTTCTGTGGTGAATCGGAAGGTGCCTACAGGAGATGACTTCATGACACTGGTAGTTTCATCCACAGGGCACCTGAGGATAACAAAAGAAACGTTTACCACTGCTTAGAAATATGCATCAGTGCTTAAATTAAAGAATACAAGAACTTGTGTATCAGAATAAGTGAATAAGCCAAAGCACCTGGTACTGTAGAAAAGTGCAGCTATTTTTTCCTTTACATTATTTCCTACTCTCCTTATAAAACCCAAGGTTTTTTCCATCTCTGAAAACCCAGTTGCGGTGAGAAATTCAAGATTTTCACTCAAGTGTAATAAAAGCATAACTAACCCGTTGGTAATGAGAGGATATGATGTACCGTGTTTACTATCTTGCGTGGGAGTGGCGACACAGTTTTCGCCCAACACTGACAAAGTCTTGTCCTTGGATTTCACAGATGCCTCGAAGTACAGATCTTGCCTTAGTTTGACTTGCACTGGGTAGTCTTTTTCAGTATAGCCTGACTTAAACCTGGTGGATAAAAAAGAGAATCACATATTTGATGCTAATTATGATGAATGTGTAAGTATCAAACTTGTCAGGAGTCAAGGTGGTAAGTCTCTTAGCAACTGTGATTCTGCGTCGGTGGGAGAGTGTAACAGGGTAATTTAGCATTATCAAATTAGTTAATAACGTAAATTGACCACCGCTTTGAGCGTTAGTTCTTCGTCAGAGCGAATGACAGCGCTCTAACGCTTTAAACGTCTAACGGTGGCCAATTTACGTTATTAACTCAGTTGATAACACCAGCTTGCCCTGTCATCACGAGTCAGTCAGTTGGTCTGGTAATGTCATAGGCGAAAAATGTTGAATATTGGTAATAGCCTAGACTACTTTTTTAACTTCTCTCCAAAAATAATAAAATGATGAAAAAAAGGATTGATACTCTAAGAAGTTCTTAGTTCAATTTCATGTAGTAAGGGCCGTGCAGTAACAAAAATATCACCAGGTCATCTTTGAAATAACTCCTCTGAATTAAAATTTACCTGGCTATGTTAACTATGAAAACAATCGACGAAAACACCGACCAGTCAGCGATGTATGATCTCATGAAAATAATTATACTAGTTGCCATGAATCCATACAGTTGGAAACGAATTTTCTTAATTATCAGTGGATTATCAGGAGGAAAAGAAATCCATCGATATACTCATTAGATCCGGTTTAAGTTGACGAAAATTCAATTTTCCATTATAGAGTAAAAATACCATGGCATTGACTTACTGTTGGTCTGAAAACAGATCCAGGGCAACCGTAAATTTTCCTTTTCCATCTTCGTCAAACACCAGTTTCTTGGTATCAGCTTGGACTCCAACGGCGGTTGCAGCTTCAGTATTTTTATAGTAGCAGCTGAAAGGAATCTCAATCTCGCGAACTCTCGTTATAATGGCGTCATTTTTGACGGGAATCTCCATGACAGTGTTGCTGTAGACCACGGCACCCTTACCGAATCTTGCGGTTGTTCCACAACCGGTTAATGCAGTATTAAGGGTGAAGTGGGTTTTGGTTTCCTTGGCAACGCATTTGACGTCTCGGAGAGTGACATGTTCACGGTTCAAACCGAGGAGGAGGATCTTTGGTAATGTGATTGACATGTCATTTTGGCCGCACTTAACAGAAACACCGGAAGCTGAGAGAAACGAACAATAATTGAGTTAATTATAGAAACCGTCATATAGGGAAATAATGCATTTCTATTAAAAGTGAATTCCATCTTGCGTCAATTGTAATAATTTCAAGCTCAAAATGATGTCATTTGACTGCTTACCAACACAATTGCGACCATCTGGCGCCAGTGTCAGCTCGGGGTCTGGGCAGGAGCAGATATAGCTACCTTTAGTGTTAGTACACTTGTGAGAACATCCGCCATTTTTTACGTTGCACTCATTGACATCTGCAGAGTAGGACAACACAGCATTAATTGCGTTGGATTTCTTCAATTTTCCTACCGATGTGTCGCAAGCTGTTTCACCGAAATGCATTGGGAGTACAGTAGTTTGCTTAGGTATGATAGAGTAATACAAGATAAAAGTGTAGAATGTTTTGAAGTTTAGAAAAACTTAAGTGAAGATACAAAGTTCAACTCTGAAAATTATTAAAGCTGAACACTTAAAATGTTAAACGAAACTATATGCAACGGATAGTCGTACACAAGCATTTTTTAGCAGATCTCCCATACTTTCTTCCTCGTTTCAGCTTTCAGTTTACAAAATACCGTGATAGCTTTACATTTCAAAAATTGATGCTGTCAGAGAGACATGGAAAAAGGAATTTAACATCTTAAAATCCATCTTGTTTCTTATCTTAGGAAACATACTGAACATGAATTCCCAAAAGTTCATGCCCTTACCTTTTCCACTGGTGGGCGATTGACTCAAGGTAAACGCCAAAGTTATCAACAAGGAAACACCCGAGATTGACATGATAGAAGGCGAAAGGACGGAGCTGTACAATGCAGTCTATGTCCTCCGGTAAAGAGCAAAAAAAGTATATGAGAGTTCCACGAATTTCGGTTAGACTTAAAGGCAATCAGTTGACGCTCAACTAAATAGGGTGTTTTTTATTTAAATCGGCGAAGGATCGCAAATTGCAGTCTGCTTATTTGACAATTCGCGAAAGACAACAGTACATATTTGATCACAAAAGATAATCATTAGCATCAGAAGGGAAAATGATGTGAAATAAAAGAACGCATACCAACGTACTAGTGTAAGTAAAAAGCCGTTGATTAATCTAAATTCATTTTTGTGAGCATCATGCACATTTTAATTCATTTGTTAACGATAAATTTCTTTTTTGAGAAGGAGTTGACACTAATTACGTAACTTTCTTTTCAAATTATGCAACTCTTAGTTGAAAGAAGTCAACTACATTGTAATCATAAACAACAGCTTCGGAAACTCTCTTATTTTTACAAACTTTCATATTGGCTGTATGAAAATCGGAAAAAAATGACAACAGCATATCTTAGCACGCATTGTGGACAAATATGTTATAACAGTGTTCTAATTGGTCAACTGTCGGGGCTAATGAACCAGACAAAGAAAAAGTTACATCATCCCTGTTGTCGTTCATTCCACCATTTCACTAACAACTAGGACAATAACGTCCTATGGGGAAAATTTTTCAGGCGGCCGATGTACAGTTTGACGACTTTATTCCTTTGACAACCTGTTAGTTTACTAAAAAAAAAACCAAAAAACAAACAGACGTGCTTGGCTCTTTTGATGACGATATCCCTATGAACCAATGAAAAGTTGAGAGAAAAAAATGTTTTCTCTGTATATAAAATGGCCATGATTTGAAGCTACTCGAGTTCTGAGGCTGTGCGTTTTGAAACATGAGGGTTGTTGCAGTAATAACGTTGGTTTTCGGCTGTACCAACCTTGTTAATGGTTACGTGGAGTCCCTCGATGGTCCTACTGCAACTGAAATGGGACAAAGCAGTGATTTTCTTCATGGAAAAACATTCATAGAAGACGAATCGTCTGGTGGTTAGTATATTTGTCAACAAGATACAAAAAATGACTGACATAATTGTTCGCTTTTCAAGACCATTTATTTCTTTATTATTATTTTTTTATCAATCTACTTCGCACATCTGTCTTCTTCGCTTAGCCGTTGTAAAGCATTTTACAGTTTCCTCTTGTATTTGCGTCTAAGTTACATAGCACGGAGACTTTCTTGATGAAGTAAGAGATAAGAAAAAGACATTTGAAATTGCCTGTTTACGTTATGTATCTCGTGTTGGTTGAAAATTTTCTTTAGTTCCCCCAATCATCCCGTGTATCCCCAATCCCTGCAAGAGAGGAGCGAAATGTCTGCCGATCTCTGGGAATGATTTCACTTGTAAATGCCCGGCGGGCACCACCGGAAAAACTTGCAATAAAGGTAAGCAAGGTGCTTGAAGATAAATATCATCTTTCACATGTTCTATTCATTTGAATGAGGTGGTTGTCAGTACCATATAATCGTGTCCTTATGTGAAGGCCACGTGAAAGATCCTTAGATGAATGTCAAGTATAGTTCTTAAATATGACATATTTGAATAAAATGGGGTATTTTTGTGGTTTTTCCTCTGTTTTGTTGACCTGTATCGTTTTTCTGTTAAGCGAGATCCCCCAACTGATTTCAAGATAAAGTTAAAACGAAAAATTGTCACCAAACGACATCTGGACACTGTTTGCGTACAGCGCGCGTAATATTCATTTTAGCTGAACTGTTGTTACAGATGTCGACGAATGTGCAAACAACAATGGCGGATGCTCACACGATTGCAGCAATACAGATGGAAGTTATGAATGTCTTTGTCCTGATGCAGAGCTGTCATTAGCTGATGATAAACATACTTGTGAAGGTAAATTGCAGCCGGAAAAGCCCGGAAAGAACTTAAAAATCCAATTCAAAGCATAGAAATACGATAAGACGAGTATGTCTAAAAACTATATTTCATTTGAAATAGATTTAACTGTTTTTCGGCTTTCTCAAACTCAATGGGAATAAAAAAAACTAATTCTTTCAAAAGAAATTATTTCGGAAAATGTGTTTCGAAAAAGATATTCCCTTGCTATCAAAGTTAACAGAAAATAAGGTTTGTGCCTTTGTATTTATTCCTAACTCTTTGAAGTTATCATAAAAGTCCATATAATGACAAAAATTCATCTCGTTTATTTCTGAAAGCCCGAGGAGTTACCGTCCAATGTCTGCAAAACCATATGTCGCACCACTACTAAAGAAGGCAAAGTAAAAACAAGTAAATTATCTGAAGCGTGGTAAACTGCAAGGGACCAGGTCGCAAATGGTATTAATTTTGCCTCTGATCGGTTAAGATGGTAGCAAAGAATGAAATAAAACCAGTATAAACCAAGCTTGCTTGCGGCAATGGATTGAAAAATTGTTTACAACTAACACAGTTTATCCTTTTTCTAGCTCAAGGAGTCACTGTGGATTGTCGTCAAAATGACATGTCCATTAGTATCCCCAAGCCCATACTCAAAGGAATGGACAAGGAACATCTTCGCCTCCTGGACCCGAAGTGTGGAGCAACAGAGACTAAAACGCATTTTGGTCTCAAAACACCGCTGACTGGCTGTGGCACTAAAAGAAGGCACACCAAGGCCGCCATCGTGTACAGTAACAAGGTCCTGGAGATTCCACTGAAAAAATCTGATCTCATCACGCGCGTCAGAGAGATTGAGATCCCATTCAGTTGCTATTATTCCAACAGCAGATTGGCTACGGCTGTTGGATTAAAACCAAATAACAGAAAACTGGTCTTCATGGAAAAAGGGAAGGGAAAATTTACAGTTGTCTTGGAGATATTTCACAGTCAAGGGTAATGTTAAAGGTCCTTACCAGTTTCTTAACTCCCTTAAAATAACTAATAACGAGGAGCCAATGAGATTTAACTACTCTAACTGCGGGAGAATAACTGCAACCCTGTAGTTTTGTTTGAACATCTGCTTATTTCTTGAGGTGGTGGCTAAGATCACTTAGTGTGCGGAGTAAAGGTTATCAACATTTGAGCAGTTATCAACTCCATTTACCTGCTTTCATTCCTCTTCTATTGGTTCTTGTCCAATTTTTTTTAATGAAATATGCAGATTATTGAATGTACGGCGTTCACGCGTTAATCGCTCTTAAAATTTGCAACACTTAGATTGTGTTCTATGCTGAAAATCGTTGCAAACGATGATTTTAATACCAGGTTCTAGAGATCTTTAAATACCGTAATTCGTTCATGGCAATAAAAAGACCAAACTTCAACTTGTATTTCTTGTTCGATCAGCACATTGACAAAGAAAAATGACCCAAGGGATTTTTTCTGTATTTAAGCTTTCCTTATAAAATATAAAAATGCAAAATAGAATTCGTCTATTTATCGACAAGTTATTGAGTTTAAGCAAAAAAAGCTTCTACATGTATGATTTTATTTATCTTTTTTTTTGCAGATTCACCACAGCGTACGAATCCGATGATTTTCCTATATCTTTGAAACTCCGCCAAAGTATGTTCGTACAAGGAAGAGTCGACAGCAAAGATAAAAAGTTATCAATTTTGCTTAAAAAGTGTTTTGCCACGCCCACTGCTAACGAGAATGATGCCACAAAACATGATATCATTTCTGATGGGTAAGCCTGTTACATCAGTATCTCTCTCTTTTTTTTGTCCTAGAAACTCTTTTGTCAATTTTACATAACATCGACATTGACATTTCCCACAAATGGAAAATAGGTCCAAGGTACGTGCACCTGGTTACTTTAATAATTTATCTTTTTTTTTCATCTTGCAGCTGTGCTGTCGACGATACAGTCCAACAGCTTCCCTCCCCAGTAGGCAAATCTCGTTTCAGCCTCGAAGCCTTTCAGTTCGTCAAGCAGCCCTTCGTTTTTATACACTGTCACGTGGTTATCTGCAACGCATCTGACCTTAATTCGAGGTGTGCCCGAGGATGTGAATCGGGTGACCGAGTGAGACGCGAGCTTGGAGAACAAAAGGAGTATTCGCTGGCACAAGGACCAATAACACTAGACTACCAGAATGCTTATGAACAAGAAGATGAAAAGAATACTAATGATAAACCTGCCAAAGAAGGTAATTTGAGTAAGCTCACCACTATCTTTACTGATTTGATGGTTGGCAGTAGTACAAGCTTTCTTACAGATGGAAATTAAGATCAAACTAAATCCTCTTGCTTCTCGTTTTTTGTAAAATGGGTAATATGTACTATCCGGGGCAAGTTTCATGATCACTTTGATCTAAATTTATGAAAGAAAAGCTCGATTCGAGCTCACAACCAGCCCAAGATATCAGCTCAAGATTCGGACTGATCACACCAATAACAACAACAACAAATTTAAGAACCTTTAGCTCAATAAATGATTAAAATGAAGAGTCATAATTTTTCTTTTATCACTGTGATGACATTTAAATGAACGACATAATTTGTTTTACTTTGTGGGATCACCTTCTTTCTTTTATTTTATGACAACTCCAATTTAGCTTAAGTTTTATTTTGTTTTGTTTTTTGTGCGTCAAATTTTAAGTAACAACTGTGAAATTTCTTTTGACTTTTCAGCGGATATGAACATCCCAATCCTTACTGCTCTGGCCGCCTTTACAGCTCTCACTGTGCTCGGTTTAGCGTTCACAGCAAGGAGAAGAATGTTAAAATAACTATGTCAATTTCAGTGCAAAAAAGAAATGGAAAATTCCTGTAAAAGCTTCAGTTTACCGAATAAAAAACTGTTGTTGAACTATTCCATGGTGTTTTTCGTCTTCAAACTTCTTTACTGTGGGCGATAATATATATTTTTGCGTCGCACTTGCAAACCAATCCTAACATTTAAATCTACTGAAGCACGCTTTAGTATACTATTAAACCACAGGAACGCTCTTTTTATCTCAAATAATAAATGTTCAACTCTTTGTTTACAAATTCCAGATTATGAAAACTCCGTAGGTCCAATAGAAAGAGAACATTTTTTTCTCACTGAAGTTGAACTGGTCCTGTAGACCTGCATAGTTAAAGAAAGTTGAAACTCTCGCCTCTTTCGTACCCTGACAGTCTTATCAACTTGCCGGGGTAAACCTCGCTGTGATAGCATACGCAGAATGATAGGACAACCTGATAAAAGTGTTTGCCACTGAACGTACCTGAATGAGAGAAAATTGCGAAAATATTCTTTTCCCTTTATAAACAGTGTGCTTAGCTAAAGCTCCATTCTGGAATTTACAATAGATGGTAACAAAAACTTGGTATACATTAATTTAAACCGCCCTCGCCTATTGATCAGAAGTCATTTGAGGTGGACGTAATATTTGCTCGTCATGACATGGTTTGCATTTTGGCAGTTGAAGGGGAATTTTCTCAAAACGATTCAATTCTTGGTAAAGCGTGGGAATAATACAACCTTGGCTAAAAAGGACCGCTCTTTACCTTGTACCTGCCAAGCAAGTGCAGGGTTTCATTCTTTACTTTACAGTCTCGCTACTACGATGTGCAAATTTCGTAATCACCATAGTTTATCATACGTCAAAAGCTCTCTTGATTTGTCTATTGTGTTTTAAGGACAAGTGCTGACATGGAAATTGGGCTTTTAACGAGAATAGATTTACTCGTGACCAGAGAGCCAGAAAAGCGTATCTTTCAGCCTAAGAAAAACACAAATTTGAGCAAAAAAGACGTTATTTCGCACAAATAGATTTACACTTCGTTCATCTAGTCATTTTCCCATTATTTCTCTTTCAACATATTTTTGATAAAATTTTTCAATATTATCTAATACAAATCTTTATTTTCCAATGCCGGACATTTGTGTAATTTATATCATTTAATATAAAACTGGCGTAGGCAAACCGCTGGAGTAGGAGGACTGGGCGAAAATAAACTACCAAGGTGCAGTAATTGAGGCAAACCTCTCTGTAACCAGGTTAGGTCTAAATTATTCTTCTTAATCTTTTTTTTAGCGGGTGGTATTCGACAACTCTATAACCAGTCTTAAGGTTTTGTAACACCTTAGAAAAAGCACTCGAAAAGTGTTATGGCTGGAGATATGAGTGTTGCGAGGGGCTTAGTGTTGTTTGGTAACTAACAGCACCAAAGTTCAACTGCTCTTCACAGAGTTTTGTTGCGCTCACTCAAACTTGTATGTGGGTTACCGGCCACATAAATGCAAATTCCGAAAAAATGTTTTAATAGATATAAGCCGAAAGAATTTGATTTATTTATTGCATATTTTTCTCTTTTTTCTAACTACACAGTGGACAATTTTGATCGAAACTAAGAACTGAAAAAACAGCAAACGCAAGCAAAAAATTTGTGCAGACTTTTTTTAACAAACAATTTCCTAATGGAAAAGAATAAAAAATCACATAGCTAATTGCGTCGTATTCTTTTATAATTTCATCTCTTTAGTTTGATAAGAAAATTAACCGCTGAAAAATTAAGGACGAATAAAGAAGTTTTGATACATGAATGATTTCAGTGGATGTCGACCGTTAAAATTTACGCCACTTTCAGTATCACCTTGTGTTACTAGCTTTTCCATGCTATTCATTACTCGTGAGGGAATTACATCATTCTTTTATTTCTCCAACGCTGTGAACTCATAGTTTTGTTTCACCTGGAAATTGCGCATGCAGACAATTGTGAGAAAGAGCATTTTTCGCAGTTTTCGGTCATTTCAAAGCGAAAAAACCTTTTCTGTTGGATGAAACACGCCTTTCTGAACAATAAAAAGTCGCAAGAAAATGCCCTTCTGTGCCTTGTAGAAAAAATAAGATGTCCTCGCAATGATTAAACAAGGAGTCAAACCCCCTCAAAAGAGACGAGAAATCTGGAAATTTATCGTCTTTAGAGAGGACCATGACGTTCAATTTCGTAACTGTTTTGATGCTTTGCAACGCTCTCTTCGTGAATGGCAAAGGTCTCCCACAAACAGAAAAAGATCGGATTGATACTGCTGACCTGCTTAAGCAACTGCAAGAACCTGAAGATGATTATTTCCCTGGAAAAAGTGATAACCCTTTACCTCATGAAATGTTCCTGGAGGACTCTTCTGATGGTAAGAGCACTACCAAGAGTCACTTTCTTTATCTCTTGGGCAAACTTTCAGGAGTCAACACCACTCTTAGTTCCATTATTTCTTAATCATTTCGATTTGCGTAACCAACTGATCGTTTGTCCCATCATATCTTACAACAACAACAAAACAAAATAGAATAGCTTTCCTCGTGATATAAATTACGTTCAATATCACGTTAAATTATTCAACCGTTAACTTTTATTGCTCATGTGTACTAGCTTTAGATTTCAGGCTCAGCTACATAAACTGATCAATGCGGCTACAAAAAACGAAGGAATGATCGTCATATTGTCTTGTTTTTGTCTTGAGCGCTTGTTGGAACAATTGAAATGACCTCGGATTTCAACTTGTCTCCCACGATTTGAGAGGCTAAGGTTGTTTTATATAATTAATGTCCTCGGTGACAATTAAAGATTTGTGGTGGATGATCAGATTGCAAATAAAAACTTCGGTTGTTTGACTTCTTGCACTTTCTTAGAAGGATATTCTTAATTACGTGCATTTCGATTGAGTATCGTAAAACTAAAACCAAACATGCTACTCATAATGGCCAATCAGAAGAAATTAAAATAGCTTTAGGAGCCAATGAGAACTAAACTGCCGACAGCGCGGGATAACGCATGCGAGCAAGTCGTGATTTGTTTCACTTTTGAATCTTATTGGTTGAGAGAGTGGACCAATCACAGAGCGAAGTAAAGTAAAGCCAAAGGAATCCCGGATTATTCTCGAAACTGGATTGAAAAAAAGAAGACAAAGTTGACAAAAAACTGAATTATCTGAAGCGTGGTAAACTGC
This sequence comes from Pocillopora verrucosa, assembly GCF_036669915.1. NCBI lineage: Eukaryota > Metazoa > Cnidaria > Anthozoa > Scleractinia > Pocilloporidae > Pocillopora > Pocillopora verrucosa. Next base: position 14,671,015 of record NC_089321.1, on the reverse strand, counting down.
AAGCGACCAGGTCGCGAATGGTATTAACTTTGCCTCTGATCGGTTAAGATGATTGTGAAGTATAAAGTACGCACTACCAGTATAAAACAAGCTTACTTGCATCAATCGATTGAAAAATTATTAAACGAATATCTAAGCGATCCTCGCAGTTATGAACACTACTCGATGCTTGAGTAGTAGTGAAAATAAGGCCTGAAAAAAATCCGGCCTCCACTACTTCAGTAGTGTTCATAACTGCGAGGATCCCTTACATATTTGTTTCTTCAACCGAAGTTCACTTAAATAATTTTCATATATTTACAGTCATTCATTCACCACTTCGAGGGTTTATTTGGAAACAAAATGATAACCAGCTTCCAGTTGGCTTGTTAGCTCAGTTGGTAGAGCACTGTACCTGCATTTTTTCTTCAGGCCTTGTTTTCATTTCTACTTAAGTAATGTTCATAACTGCGAGGATCGCTTACATATTCGTTTCCTCAACCGCAGTTCACAGTTCTAGAATTTCTTATATTTACCGTCATTTGGAAAATTATTGTTTACAATTTTCAAAATTTATTATTTTTCTAGCTCAAGGAATCACTGTGTATTGTCGTCAAAATGACATGTCCATTACTATCCCTAAGCCCATACTCAAAGGAGTGGACAAGGAACATCTTCGCCTCCTGGATCCGAGCTGTAAGGCGACAGAAACTCCCATGTATTTCAGTCTCCAAACGCCACTGACTGGATGCAAGAGTTCTCGCAGATCATCCAAATCTGCCATTGTTTACAGCAATACGGTCCTAGAGATTCCCCAGAAAAACTCAGATATTATCACACGCATCAGACAGATCGAGATCCCCTTTAGCTGTTACTATTCCAACAGTGAAATCGCTGCAGCCGTTGGTTTCAAACCAAAGAGCAGAAAACTAGTCTTCTTGGAAAAAGGGAAAGGAAATTTTACGGTGCTTTTGGAATTTTACCATAGTAAAAGGTACGAAAGAATAAGCGTATCAGTGTAGATTTGTAGTGGTTTGATGATCGATCACTTATATTATCTCGTCTCGAGTGGCTAAAACTTTTTATCGATCTAAAGTGAATATGGAACAAGGGCTAAATAAATTTTAACCCTTGAAAAATCACAAATATTCAAAGTTTTTTTCTTAAAATAATTTCACCAATCTCTTTTAGATACATCAAGCCATACGGTCCTAAAGATTTTCCAATACCTTACAAACTTCGCCAGCAAATGTATTTACAAGGGAAAGTAGATAGCAAAGATAAGCGGCTGTCAATCATGTTTGAAAATTGTGTCGCCACGCCCACTCCTGACGAAAAGCACGCTGTAGGACTCCAAATTTTAACTAATGGGTAAGTGATTAATTTCTTCACTTCTCTCAAAAAAACCATTACTTTATCGTATGGAAAAATGATGAGATTACGAAGAAAAGTCAATTGAGACAGATTGCATTTTAGTTGATTTGTTTTTTGTTCTTCTCTTGGTAACAACAATTTATTGTCGTGAAGAGAGAGGCTACTTTGCTATTTATTCAGCCCAGAAATTAAACCAGAAAAGTAGCGACAGCCCATCAAACAGAGAAACAAAGGAGCCGGTCAGAACTCCAGGTAGACAAACGGAGCTCGATACGAACAAAAGCATCAACAAACTTTATTTAACTCCTTCCTTATTAATAACATTTATGGATATATTAATGATATAAATGAAAAAATAACGCGCTTCTGATTGGCTGAAAACGAGTCCATTTTCCATGTAGCGCGGGTGCAAATTGTAAATTGCGCGCGCTGTTAAAATTTTGTCTGTCTTGACTATCTGTGCTGCTCTTTTTCACTTAAATTATAGATAAGTAATAACATCGTTTCTCGTGAAATTTGGAGCTAATAGGAACATGTTAATTTTTCAAAGACTACGAATTGCACTCGCCCTACGGGCTCGTGCAGTGAAGGAACGGGAAATGCTCGTGTTTGAGACTAGCCCTTCGTTAGAGCTCCGAAGAAGGGCTGACGCTCGAAACTTCAGCCTTTTAAATCTTTACGGTGGCCAAGTTATGTTTTAACTCAGTTTTTAACATTAAATTACCTGCTATACTCTCCCACCGACGCAGCACCAAAGTTTCTTTAGAAACTTACCCCCTTTATTCGTTAGTTCTCATTAGCTAAGAAAAAGACCTGTGCAAGGCTGAGAAGAGTCAAACGAGATAAAATTTATCTCTGTGACCTTGTCTGTGGTAAAAAACATTTATTTATTTTTTTATTTCCTCTCTCTGCAGTTGCGCCGTTGATGATACCGTTCAATTTCATCCCGCTCCCACAGGTTATTCTCGCTTCAGCATGGAAGCCTTCCAATTTGTTAAGCATCCCTTCGTGTTTATTCACTGCCATGTGGTGATCTGCGACGCATCAGATTCTCAGTCAAGATGCGCCCGAGGTTGCGTGCCGAGTCCGCGGCGAGAGCGACGCGGGATCGAAGAAAAACGAGTCTATTCGTTAATTCAAGGACCACTAACGATCGATGACTCTTCGGAAGAATTTGAACCATCGAATGACGAGACGGCGCAAAACCCACCGGAGATTGAGGGTGAGTAGAAGTTAAACGAGTAAAAACCCTTCGCTCATCTTGACTTCAAAACGATTTAAGTTTGCAGGTGAAAACCTGGATAAAGATAGGAACTTGTGATGTAAGATGAACGTGCTATAGTTCCCATTTAGAGGAAGGATATATTTTGACTTGTTCATAGATTAATTAGTGGTGATTAAAGCCATAAATTATTTTTTTCCTCGATCAGTTGTCACATATCACCATGTTATCAAGGATCTCGCTTACATTACGAATAAATAAATTGCGTTCTTCTTTATTTCGGTGTGCACATGAAAAATCGAAAAAAAAATCTCGTTTATCCGCGTTACAAGTTATTGATTACAATTGGTTATTGCGTACAAGTTATTGATTTCTGAAAGAAAAACTCTTTAACGCCCAGGAGAACATAAATTAGAAAAAGCTGATAAGAACAGGAAGTTGAATGATTAATTTTAATTTTCCCATCAAATTAGAATAGTGTGAATATTATATAGAAATTAACCGTTTTTTTGGGCTTACAAACACAACTACGGTTCAGTCGATTAAAAACAGGGATAATTAAGGATGAAAGAGACTGTCGCGCACTGCAGAAGACGAAGTTTTTGTTGATAAAAAGAATATACTTAGGCTTTTTAAGATGTGTAGACTATTATGTGTCTCCATTGTAACAGAGGTTAAGAAGCTTTAAACTATCATCAATTCTATTTCATTTCAGTTGAAGTCAATATGCCGATTGTGGTTACAATGGCCGCTGCGACAGCTTTTACTGTGTTCGGTGTCGTTTTTGTGGCTTTGAGAAGCAGACCACACCAGAATTGACGACTGGCAGCGTAATTCTCGCTAAACTTGATAAAAATCAATAAAATGTTTCTTAAAACCTTTGTGATTTGTATCACGGTAGTACATAGAAATGCAAAACTTTGAGCCGTACATTTGAGAGAATTTCTCTACGATATCTTCCCGCATTAATCCTCTGTCATACAAATTTTTATGATGCTAGTTTAGAGAATTTGGTGTTGGATCGATTAATAAATAAATCCCCTAATTGATATTTTTTTAATAATATACAAGCAAAAAATTGTTCGCTTCTGATAGACTGAAAACGATTGCATTTTTCATGTAACAAGTGCAAAGTTGTGACAAGAACGCAAGTTATAACACGAGTGCAAATTATAGATAGCACGCGCGCGCTGTCAAAACTTTTTCTGTCTTGACTTTACTGAGATGCCTTTTTCATGAAAATTTTTAATAAGTATTGACATGAGTTCTCGTGCAATTGGTTTAAATAAGCGCTTGTAAATCTTTCAAGGATTAAAAATTACACTCGTCCTAAGGATTCGTGCAATTTTGTTGTCTTCAAAAATTTACTCGTGCTTACTAACAACATGTTGCACTCGAAAACATGTTGTTACCCATACTTAATCTCATCACATATATGCATGATATTGTAGAGATATTCCAAAGAGAAGTTCTGTCTTCGTAATTCATGGAGGGTTAAAGAAAAGAAAGCATCATTTTTTATCTCTGGCAATAGTTGCTCACACTCTACGTATTGCTTTCTCCTGACAATTTTTTTGTTGTTCTCTTTCCTTCACTTGTTTTAGGATCCCTTTCACAAAATAGTAGTCTTGGTGGGAGAGAAAACCTAATGAAACAAATGATCGCTCGTTTCTAGAATAATCATGCATCTTCCTGCGTTGTCACTGTCGTTAAAAGTACTTTAAACATTATTCCAGCATATTAGTTCCTTTATAGTGAATATTAGTTCCGGTACTGAAGTAAATTTTTAATCACCTAAAAAAATGAAAAAACAAAGCACTTCTTAAAACAGAAACAATATGTTTCGCCGAAGATCTTCTAGCCCTCATGGGCGAAAAGGAATAAAACTGCATAATTAACCTTAAAAAAGGCCGCTACGTGACAAGGTAATACACTAGTGTAATTAAATATTATCAACTGAGTTGATAACGTAAATTGGACACCGTATAGAGTTTTAAAGCTGACATTTCGAGCGTTTGCCCTTCGTCAGAGCGAATGGCTAAGGGTTTCGAAATGTCAGCTTTAAGACTCTCTAAGGTGGCCAATTTACGTTATCAACTCAGTTGAATATAATTAACTACCCTTTTATACCCTCATAATGACGCAGCACCACTGTTTTTTTTCGAAAACAACCCCCTTAATACACTGGAGGTTGATTGTTGACTTCAAGCGGATTCAAGGGTTAGGATCAGCGATTGTGTCATTGTAGTATATAGAAATGTAATTCTTTGAGGTGCGCTTGAGAATCTCATTACGATTTCTTTACAAATTAAAGGAGATTAATGCATCCTGTGGTTCTCCTCCTATCTTTGACAATCTGTACATTGCTTTTTTCATCTTCTCTTCAATATATTTTTGGTTCCCTTCAATATAATGGATATTGATAGCTTCGGTGAGAGAGAAAACTTAATGAGATATATAATGGCTCGTTTCTAGAATATTACTGCACCTTCAAGCATTATCACTATCGCTAAAAGTATTTTTAATCATTATTCAAGCTCATTGATTCTTTAAGACACATATTATTATATCGTACCAGCGTCTTCGATAATTGAAAGGAAATGACAACTAAAATAACTCATTCACGCAGATAAGTCGCAACAGCTGCCAATAGCTAAACCTATCCTTCCCTGATGGGGACGTAGGCGGGATACACGAACGAAAAGTAAATTTAAATATAACAGCGCTTTTTTGGGAATAACTTGTACTTTAAGCATACTTTGAGAAATTTGAATAAATTTTCCAATGAAAAAAAAAACAATGTGTATTGCTGCACAGTTGCACTGTCAAATCTAAAGATCTAATCGTTAGCAAAACAAATAGAACTATATAATTAGGCGTGATAAAGCTGCTATGTGACAGTATTAGTTGTTAACTTGAAGGGTAGGAGGAATTAATTACTTTACTTGAATAGCAAAATTTTTTTTTTAAAAGGGCCTGATGTTAAACGTGACTGAAAGCTTCCTTCTGTACCTATCCGAAGCGAAATATTTCACAAACCATTTTTCTCACCATTTCACGAAGCTCGCGGTATCGCCAACAATAAATGAGTGGGTTTAGGGAGGAATTTAGTAGCACCAAAAACAAGGAAGCGCGATTAGCAACCAGAAATGTAATTTTAAATCTTTCAACTAACATCAAAACTGAACAGGCTAAATTTGGAACGTAGCAAACCATTAAGACAATGTAGACAAGCAACGCGCTGATGGCGGATTTCTTTTCCCGAAGAACTTTCACGACGTGGTCATTTTGCAATTGGCACTGGGTCTGAATTTGATTCCTGTGATATCTTGCAATTTTGTAAATATAGATGTATATTGCAGTAGATACGGCAAGTCCATGTAGTTGAGCTGCAACAACAACTGCAAGGTTATAACGTGGTATTGAGATAAATGCACTTGCAATAACAAAACTTATCAACCACACGGTCATCAGGACGATCCATACCCGCTTTGAAGTGACAAGTCCTTGGTATCGTAGATGGAGAGAGATGGCCAGAAATCTATCTACAGCAATTGCGCTTATGGTGAAGAACGATGCCGAGACCATAGTTAATATAAGGAACATAAAGAGACTTATAGTTGCTGGGCAAAGCATGTGAACTGTTTGGTTGTGGTTTCCATTTGCTTCCTTGTACAAGACGATCGCAATAATTGCACCTAACATTAACTGCACAATTGATCCTACTGCCAAGTCGGAGACGGCAAGGTTTATGAACAACTTTCTTAAAGTTTCGGGCAATGACGACGCTTTCCACAGAGCACGGATAACAAGTAGGTTTCCAAGAGTTGCAATGAAAGAAAACGCGAAAGTTAAGACGCAATAAGATAACATAAAAGTCCTGTGATAACGAACAAGTCTCTCGTATTCTTCCAGTTTCTCTCTGCAGAGGTCGGTAACCATATTGAATGGTTACCGACTGAATGAATGGTTATTCTCACTTGTTTTTCAATAAATCATATCCAGTTTTTGACGTTCTGTTCAAGGCTGTATTATGAAAATTTGCATGGCGAACGGTAATTATCAAGAACCGATTTTATAAACGCTTTTCAAAGCAACAAAATTTTTGACATTGAACTATTATCCGCGGAAGAGTTTTTTTCTTAAACGAATTATGCAGATTTAGAAGTAGTACCTGCTCTTTTCGGTGGCTTCGTCAAATAAAATGTATGAAGGAACAAAGTATAATGTTGACCAACCTCTAGATGGATGAAACACAAAAGCAAGTAGTTAAATTAAAGCTGTTTGTTTTATGCTAATAACTCATTTCGATCTTCCAATATTATAAGACTACATTTAATACATGCAAGCTGTTATCCATGGGTAAAATAAACGCAGTTAGATGAATATTTTCAAATTAGAGCTGATTAGATGCACCATAAAACAAGTTTTTCTCCAGAGATTTTCGACAAATGAATTTAATACCTCGTCTGATTTTCCCGTGAAATCTTCGTAAACCTAACGCGTAAACAATTACTTGGACAAATATTTTGGTGGAAATAAAATAAACGTACCAACAATTATTCCATTGTTCCGGCTGAGCTTTGAAAGCTTAACTGCGTATAATAAGCTAATGTGAAAAACTTTGTGGTGAAAGGAAGAATTTTCTCACAGATATCGAAAAGAATAGCAATGAATGGAAGTTTAGAATGCCACATTCAAGTCTGAAATCCGCGCGTTAAATATACGAATTAAGACGCTAAAAGCGTGAATAAGATATCGATGTTAAACAAATTTTCTAGCTTTTTTAACATATAGGCTCTTTTTATATGGTTTCGGAGGGTTTTTAGGGGGCTGCCAGCTGCAAAAGCTGTCTTTTCACCGGTCTCTCTCGTGATAGCTAGGCAGGTTAGACGCTACTTAAAGTCCGATTATAATAATGATGATGATGATTATTATTATCATTATCATAAATTAATTTCATTAAAATCATTATAGTTATCATTATTATTATATTAGACAAAATTTAAGCCTTCCCGTCTCGGGCAGACGAGCCGAAGTATTTATATGAGAAGTTGTCCCCCCTGACATGGCTACCCTTCCTGCCGAGGCAGGATAACTCGACCTTCCGAGGCGAGTTCGACATTTTCTTGAAAATGTTTAGTTGAGGCTTTCAAAGAAATAAGTGAAAAGCTAGCCCGGTCAGGGAAACTCGGGGGGGGGGGGGGAAGGTTGTCATGGTTATCCGAGACCATGTAAATTCTCCTCACACCGTTCGAATTAAAAAAAGAAATATGGGTATTTTTTTTCTTTCTTGTCTTTCAATAACGCTGACTACCCTCTTGACAACTTCGCTAGTCTTGAGTTATCATTTTGCGAGGAAATAATATGATAGAGGCAAGAACAAGAAGAGATAGTTTCAAGTCATCAGATAAAAATATCATTAATGAATGAATGCCTGACAAGGGGAGGACGAGGGAAAAATTTGGAATTTAACACAAGCATGAAAGTTTGGAAAGAATTGTTTAAACTCAGTAATCATCCGAAAGGACAAAATCTGACACAAATTATTGTTTTATGTGCAAAACATTTAACGAACAGTTGAATTTATCATCAGTTTTTTTCCAATGTTCATTTCGTGTGTATATGTTTACATTAACACTTTAAGCAAAATTTAAAAACTTGTTAATTAGAATCTAATTCACCCTTGTTGTTTGGCCAGCTTTCGACTGAATGTGTAAAATTTCAAAGCACCTGTAACGTCAACAAATACTTACTTCGACTGGTCATTTTCAATAAGAAACGCATTTATTTTCGCAAGGTTCAAGATGGCATTAATACGACTTTGGGGCAAGTCAGGCGTATTAAGACTTCCAAAAAATGAACATAAAGAGGAATTCTTCAAAGCACCTTCCATCAGTTGTTCAATTTCTTTCCCAGTGACTCCCCCGCTTGCTAGAGAACGATGTGAGCAAGGATATGGTTTGCTTAATGTGGAATTCAGTCGAGAGATGAGATGTAAATTATATTTATGAACTGTCAATGGTAGCGTCTTTTTCGCTGGCCATTGAAAAGATACCGCACAAACAACAAATTGTGCATACATGTTTTTTTTTTTCGTAAGTTCACCAACACCAGTAATATTTTTGTTGTTCCGTTATTTTGAAAGTTATTTCGCATGATACAACAGAAGATTCAAAATAATGCGACAAATCTTTCACTAATTCAAGGGCAGAACAGCTGCCGGTAGTCAAACGCACCTCCTTGCTAAGAATGTAGGCGGGGAAACACGAACGAAAAGAAAATTTATATACCAAAGCATGCACACTTTTGGAAATAACTTGTGAACAATCTATATTAATCTAAGTTTATTTTGAGCAATTTCAAATAAATTTCTAATCAGAGAAAAGGATGCTAGAACAATTCATTTCTGAAATGTGAATAAAATGTGTATTCTGAACTGTTGCACTGTCCTCTTGCTAGAGAACGACATGAGCAAGAATACAGTTTGCTTACTTTGGAATTCACTCGAGAGATGAGATGTAAATTATATTCATGAACTGTAGTTGGATAGCATCTTTTTCGCTGGTTATTGAAAAAGATAACCCCCAAGGCCAAAACATCTGAACGTTTCGTATAACCTTCACTGATAAAAACGGACTTTCATCCACTAAAGGAACTCTGTTCGAACAGAATGTCAGCTTCTCTTAAAGTTGTTTGATATTTTTTTTAACCATTTTGCATTAAGATCCAAAACTAAGAGAAATCTTTTGACGTTCGAAGAAGGACACAATGTGTCAATACTACATTTGAATATCAAAAGGAACTTATTTGTTGACAGCTGGCAGAGGAAGAACGTGGAAAATCATTCAATTATCTCTCGCCTTAACATTTTCTCCAAAGCAACTCCTTCATTTCTGCAATCTCCCGCTTCAATTTTGGCGGGTATCTTAGAAAACCACATCAGAGACTTCAATTAAGAACGTGGTGAAATGAAAAATCGATACTCAGAAAAATATCAGTGCTTGTACGTAAAATTTGTGGGAAATTTCCTAACCTCTCTGACCAAAACAAAAACATAAACTTATCATATGTTGCTCCCAAGCGACGGCTTTAGGTGGTAGGGACAGCGACTGAGTCTCTTCCATTTTTTGTAATTCGAATACATCTCTGACAATGATACTAAACCCGCCTTCTGATTTAAATATTTTCGAAATTCTGAACAACACTTTTTCCATGGTGCCGTCCTTGATACCTTCGTCGTGTGAGGTATATTTTGTGGAAAATCTCTCCAACCATGTTGCGGTAAAATTGACCATAAATTTCGAATTGGAAAGAAAGGTGTTTTCCTCTCATTAGGCTCTGAGTAATAACTCTGAGTGACGTAAGGTTAGTTAAGTTCAATAATATTTCCTGATCTAGTTTTCTACTTCATTTCAACTCATCGGCTCCTAGAAAATTTACATCGAGCAAACATCAACCAAGTTGGTCGTTATGATTAAAAACATAACAATCAAAGCACTTTTGATATTCTTTCCGTAAGGCACTGTAATAAAAAAAAAACTTGAAAAAAAATACATATATACTTGACTATTTGAGCCCCTTTTGAGCAAAGTGGTTTGTTTTCTGTGACATATACAAATAAGATTGTGCATGCATAAGTTTGTACTGCTCCAATTATCTTGACGAGTATGATATGGCCTTGGGCATTTTACACTTGAACCTGTAAAATTAAGTTCTTAGGGTACCTAGTGCTTAGGGTTTCGTAAGATAAACGTTTATTATCAAATACACACGTTATATCCTCAATGTGAATCAACGCTTTATTCATTCGATGGTTGCGTGGGAAGCTTGATGAGTTTCTTCATCATGCATTTCACGATTTCTCGAAGCTCGCGATATCTCCAGCAGTAAACGAAGGGGTTGATTGATGAATTCAGAAGAACGAGAAACGAAGAGACATGATGCGCTGCCAAAGATGTGGATCGATAATGGCTCACTGTCAGAAAAATTATGGAACACAAGTTTGGCAGATAACAAGCCACAAAAACAATTTGAATAAACAAGGAATTTATCATTGACTTCTTTTCTCGGAGAGCTTCCATCGCTTGACGATTTCGAAAATAACATTGGTCAAGTATCTTAATACGATGATAACGAACGACTTTGCAAGTGTAAATGTAGACAACGGTTGTCACGAAAAGTCCACCAAATTGAAAAATGGCTACCACCAGATGATTCTGCGTAGGAATGGAAATGTTCACGGGGAAAGCGACGGCAAAGCTTGTCGACCACAAAGTGATCAAAAATGTAACAGCACGACCAGGAGTAACGAGTTCTCTGTATCGCAGGTGAAGAAATATCGCAAGAAGTCTATCCACAGCGATGGCGATCATCGTAAGGAAAGATGCGCTGGTGAGAAGATATATGCAAAAATAATTTACAGTCAAGATGATGGGACATAAAAAGTCAGAGCTGTCTCTTTCATTGCTTTCCTTCTTCAAAAGTTCTAATATGACTATACCATACATAGGCTGAGCGAGAACGCCCACGCCAAGATCAGAGGCGGCAAGGCTTAGATAGAGTTTTTTCAAGGTACTTGGTATAGATGATGCTCTCCATAAAGCTCCAATAGCCAGGATATTGGCAAAGATTGCCACTACAGCAAACGCCAAGTTCAAAATGGCAAAAATGAGAACTGTGGTCCCATAAGAATGCACAAGTATTTTATATTCTTCAAGTCTGCGTCTGCAGAGCTCCATGCATTTGAGTTAGGGAAACACAAACCCTTTGCCACCCGTTTCTTCAAGATCACTCATCTTCCACCGAATCTCCTGCATAAAATTAAAAGGTAATACAATCGTCTTACAACGTAGAAAATTAATTCACAGAACCGTGATAGGGCACCTGTTTGCATCGGCCGATCGCTGCAAGTTCTTATCAACGTTGAAGAGCATCTTTTGTTGCTCAAAGTTCTGCTTTGGTTTAAGATTTAAAGTTACCTTTTCTTGATTTTCTGCTCTCGAGTAATTTATCTTGTTGTCAGACGAAAGAAGCGACATCTCGCCACACACCCCAAGAGCTCAAATACACATCAAGAGAGCTTTTGACGTAGAATGGACTATTCTTTATCATGAAATTTGCACATCATGGTAGCCCGACTATAATACAGAAAATGACACCCTGTACCTTCTGAACAGGTAAAAAATGAAGATCAATCTTGTCAACAAAGATTGTATTAAAACCGAGTCTTATCAAGTATTAAATCGATTTGGGGATAGTCTCCATCAACTTCCAAAATGCAAAACTTGTCATGAAGTGCAAATATCACGTATCCAATGTAAAAGGTGCAACATTTTAAGTAGGTAGGCGCATACTTCATTGTTTTCTTCAAGATTTTAAAATTCAGGGTTAAATCTTTTAAAACTATGATTCTGTAAATAAAATGTCTAATTTCAGTTTTAAGTTTCAAAAGCGATTGGAAAGAACACAAGAAAAGAACGATTCACATTTCATTACGAAATACAGGGTTGCGTAAGTGGAAAGTGTCTAAACTTCCTATGATGGGGTTAATTTCCTAGGAGAGATTGCAAAAGTCCTGTCGGTTTTAATATGACGGAAATGCTGAGAAAATATAATTTTCTTTAGCAACGCTGGCTGTCAGAACCCTTTTAGCTTCAATCAATACAAATTTATCATTTCTAAGGCACATCTCCGGAAGGGGTTATTTTTGCCCGACAGTAATTAAGAAGCTTGTTCGGGTTATTGGTATGGTGTAATTGTGTGCATTACTTCTAGAAATTAACAAAATCAGTAGATATCTATCTTCGCGTTTTGTAGAGAATAGTCCAACAAAGGATATGTTAATCCAAGTTCACTTTTACAAGAATTGATGGAATAAGCTGAAAGTTTATTAACCTCAGATGAAAATTTTAAATCTTTAGAACGGCGGTACTGAGTTGTCATACACGAAATTCGTGGGTTAACACTGAACATTGATCATTTTAGAGAAAACAAAGGTTCCTGCGAGCCAACTGTTAAAATTGGTTTTTAAACTATTTGCATATCATAATTGGAAAACGCGACGTAATATCGAGTGTCCAGTCCCAACAGTGAGTCCTACATGCTGTGATATGGTCGTACTTATAAGCACAAAGTTTCATAGACAGGAATAAACTCGGGAAATTTCAACAACAGTTTCTTCTTTACTTGGTAAACTGAAGCTTTTACATTAATTTTCTTTCTTTGTAATCTATAAAATTGACACAATTAATTGAGCTGTCGCCTTCTCATCGCCGTAAATGCCATACCGAGCACAGAAAGAGCTGTCAAGGCGGCCAGAGCAGTAAGAATTGGGATGTTCATATCCGCTGAAAAGGAAAAGACATTCACAGTACAGTCGTTATAGAAAATTTCCGGTGTAAAGTAAGCTTATTTCTGATGGGAATTTCTTTTAAAGGAATTCACAAGGAAGTAGTCGATCCACACAAATTTTACTTTATCAACTTTAAAAGTGTAATGTTTTCATTGGGATTAATTTTTGTACGTTTAGATTATCTGTCTGTGATGATGGAAGAAAAATATTTTGATTTCCTTCATATCTTCGGCTTTAGCTTCGTAAATTTAATTTTTTTTTATATTATTATTATCGGATCTTACAATACTAGCTTCTCTTTATGCTTTTAATTAATCGGAAATTAAATTTTCCAAAGCTGAATATTGGGCTAATTTTGTATTAATTTTCTCTCGTATTTCCGTGAGTTCTGACACCAAAACTTAAATCAATAAAAGAAGTCTTGATTTTAATCAAAGTTATAGTCGTAATGCTTGTCATATTCTCATCCACTATTCCTTATTAGACCGTTTGTCCTAGAGCCAACCTTTAAAATCAGAAAAAAAGTTAGGAACTCACAAATTACCTTCTGTGGCCGGTTTATCATTAGTATTTTTTTCATCTTGTTCAAAAGTATTCTGATAGTCTAGTGTTATTGGTCCTTGTGCTAGCGAATACACTTTTTGTTCTTCAAGCTCACGCCTCACTCGGCCACCCGATTCGCATCCTCGGGCACACCTCGACTTGCGGTCAGATGCTTTGCAGATAACCACGTGACAGTGTATAAAAACGAAGGGCTGCTTGACGAATTGAAAAGTTTCGAGACTGAAACGAGATTTGCCTCCTGAGGAGGGAAGCTGTTGGACTGTATCGTCGACAGCACAGCTGTAAGATTAAAAAAATGATGAATTAATAAAGTAACCAGGCGCACGTACCTCGGACCTATTTTCCGTTTGTAGGAAATGTCTTTTCAATGGTATGTAAAATTGACGAAAGATTTTTTTAGGGCAAGAAAAGAGAAAGATACTGATGTAACAGGCTTACCCATCAGAAATGATTTCATGTTTTGTGGCATCACTCTCGTTGGCAGTGGGCGTGGCAAAACAATTTTCAAGCAGAATTGATAGCTTTTTATCCTTGCTGTCAACTCTTCCTTGTACGAACATACTTTGGCGGAGTTTCAAAGAAATAGGAAAATCATCGGATTTGTACGGTGTGGTGAATCTGCAAAAGAAGTTATTCATGCGGAAGCTTTTTTTGCTCTAAATCAATAACTTGTCTATAAGTAGACGAATTTTATTTCGCACTATCATTTTCAATAAGGAAAGCTTTTGAAATAGAAAAGGTCTGTTAGGTCATTTTTCCGTGTCAATGTGCTGATCGAACGAGAAATGCAAGTTGAGGTTTTGTCTTTTTATTTCCATGAACGAGTTACGGTATTTAAAGATTTCTAGGACCTGGTATTAAAGTCATCGTTTTCAATGATTTTCAGCATAGGACACAATCTAAGTATTGCAAATTTTAGGAATGTTTAACGCGTGAGCGCTCCTCGTTATTTGTTATTTCAAGGGAGTTAAGCTAAAAATGAGTTAAACTCGAAATGAGCCCTTTAATATTACCTTTGACTGTGAAATATCTCCAAGACAACTGTAAATTTTCCCTTCCCTTTTTCCATGAAGACCAGTTTTCTGTTCTTTGGTTTTAATCCAACAGCCGTAGCCAATCTACTGTTGGAATAATAGCAACTGAATGGGATCTCAATCTCTCTGACGCGTGTGATGAGACCAGATTTTTTCAGTGGAATCTCTAGGACCTTGTTACTGTACGCAATGGCAGCCTTGGTATGCTTTTTTCTGGTGCCACAGCCAGTCAGCGGCGTTTTGAGATAAAAATGCGTTTTAGTCTCTGTTGCTCCACACTTCGGGTCCAGGAGGCGAAGATGTTCTCTGTCCATTCCTTTGAGTATGAGCTTGGGGATACTAATGGACATGTCATTTTGACGACAATCCACAGTGACTCCTTGGGCTACAAAAAGAATAAATTGTGTTCGTTGTACACAATAATAATTTTTCAATGGATTGTCACAAGCAAGCTTGGTTTATACTGGCTTTACTTTATACTTTACAGCCATCTAAACCGATCAGAGGCAAAGTTAATACCACTCACGACCTGGTCGCTACAGTTTCCCACGCTTCAGATAACTCACTTGTTTTTACTTTGCCTTCTTTAGTAATAGCGCAAAATATGATTTTGCAGACATTGGACGGTAACTCATCAGGCTTTCAGAAATGAACGAGACGACATTTTGTCATTACATGAACTTCTATGAGAACTTCAAAGAGCTAGGAATAAATACTAAAGCTGAAACCTTATTTTCTATTAACTTTAATAGCAAAGGAATATCTTTTTAGAAACACATTTTCCGAAATAATTTCTTTTGAATAAATTAGTTTTTTTATTCCCATTGAGTTTTAGGAAGCCGAAAAACAGTTAAATCTAATTCAAATGAAATGTAGTTTATAGATATACTCGTATAATCGTATTTTTATGTTTTACATTGGATTGTAAAGTTATTTCCGGGGCTTTTCCGGCTGCAATTTACCTTCACAAGTGTGTTTATCATCAGCTAATGACAGCTCTGCATCAGGACAAAGACATTCATAACTTCCATCTGTATTGCTACAGTCGTGTGAGCATCCACCATTGTTGTCTGCACATTCGTCGACATCTGTGAGAACAGTTCAACTAAAATTAATATTACGCGCGCTGTGATTGGTCAATGCTTAAGATCCCTCAAAGACCGACGTCATGAGAGCCTCCTCCTTTGTTTTGCCCAAAATGCCGCACAGCTTGCAAAATAGGTGTGTTGCTATTGTACGCAAACAATATCCAAATGTCGTTTGGTGACAATTTTTGTTTTAACTTTATTTTGACATCAGCTAAGGGATGTCACGTAACAGACAAACGATAAAGGTCAGCAAAATGAAGGAAAAATCACAAAAATGTCCCATTTTATTCAAATATGTCATATTTAAGAACTACACTTGACATTTATCTGAGGCTCTTTCACGTGGCCTTCACTTGTAAAATAGATGCAAATAAGTAGAACAAGTGAAAGATGATATCCTCGCTTACCTTTGTTGCAAATTTTTCCGGTGGTGCCCGCCGGGCATTTACAAGTGAAATCATTCCCAGGGAACGGCAGACATTTCGCTCCTCTCCTACAGGGGTTGAGGATACACGGGAAGAATGGGGGAACTAGAGAAAATTTTCGACCAAAACGAGATACATAAAGTAAACAGGCAATTTCAAATGTCCTCTTCTATACCCCTTATTTCATCAAAACAGTCTCTGTGCTATGTTACTTAGACGCAAATACAAGAAGCAACTGTAAAACGCTTTTTTAAGGCTAAGCGAAGAATACAGATGTTCAAAGTAGATTGATTAAAAAATAATAATAAAGAAATAAATGTTCTTGAACAGCGAAGTATTATGTCACTCATTCTATGTATCTTGACAACAAATATACTAACCACCAGACGATTCATCTTCTATGAATGTTTTTTCATGAAGAAAATCAATGCTTCGTCGTCCCCTTTCAGTTGCAGCAGTGTGATCGAGTGACTCCACGTTACCGTTAACAAGGTTGGTACAGCTAAAAACCAACGTTATTACCGCAATAACCTTCATGTTTCAAAACTCACAGCCTCAGAACTAAATTGCCTCCGAAAGTAAAAATCAAAGCAACTAACCTAAACATCACAGCCATCTAGTAGGCCATTTTATAGGCAGAGGAAAAATATCGTCATCAAAAGAGACAAGCCGGTTTTTATTTCAGTAAACTAAAAAGTTGTCAAGGGACTAAAGTATTGAAACTGTAAATCAGCCGCTCGAAAAATTTTCACTCTAGGACGTTATTGTCCTAGTTGTTGGTGAAATGGTGGAATGAACGACAAAAGGGATGATGTAACGTTTTCCTTGCCTGGTTCATTAACCCTGACATTTGCATAATTAGAACATTGTTATAACATATTTGTCCACAATGCGTGCTAAGATATGCTGTTGACAAAATAAATATCAGCTAATGATGGCGTTTTTATGTGACTGGTAGTTCTACGGATTTTAATCTTTCACTGAACTTTAACTTAGACTGGTAAAAGTCATACTTTAAATTTCATTTTTTTCAAATTTTCATAGAGCCAATAAATTGAATTTCATTTCTGATATGAAAGTTTGTAAAAATAAGAGAGTTTCCGAAGCTGTTGTTTATGAGTTTACTATCGTTGACTTCTTTCAACAAGATAGCAAACATGATATATCTTCAGCATAATTTGAAAAGAAAGTTACGTAATGAGTGTCAATTCCTTCACAAATAAGAAATATTAAATTAAAATTAAATAAAATGTGCATGATGCCCAGAAAAAATGAATATAGATTAATCGACAGCTTTTCATTCTTACTAGTGCGTTGGTATGCGTTGCTTCATTTCACGTCATTTTCCCTTCTGGTGCTAATGATTATCTTTTGTGATCAAATATGCACTGTCGTCTTTCGTGAATTGTCAAATAAGCAGACTGCAATTCGCGATCCTCCGCTGAATTAAATAGAAAACACCCTACCTAGTTGAGCGTTAACTGGTCATCTTTAAATCTGACCGAAATTTTTAGAACTCCTCAAACGTTTTTTGCTCTTCACCGAAGGACATAGACTAAATTGTACAGCTCCGTCCCTTCGCCTTCCACCATGTCAATTTCAGGTGTTTCCCTGTTGATAACTTTGGTGTTTATCTTGAGTCAATCGCCCAGCAGTGGAAAAGGTATGTGCAAGAACTTTTGTGAATTTTTGTCCAGTATGTTTCATCAGATAAGAAATAAGATGGATTTTAAGAAGTAAAATTCATTTTTCCATGTCTCTCTGACAGTATCAATTTTTTAAATTTAAAGCTATCACTGCATTTGTAAACTGACCACTGAAACGAACAAGAAAAGTATAAGAGATCTGCTGAAAATGCTTGTGTACCGTGTACCGTGTATCCGTTACAGATTTTTTGACATTTCAAGTGTTCATTTGTCGGCTTTAATCGTTTTCAAAGTTGAACTTTGTATTTTTTAATTTTTAGTTGGAAAAACGTGACATGCTAAACTTTTACTTGTATCACTGTATCATAACTTAGCAAACTACTAGTTACTCCCAGTGCATTTCGGTGAAACAGCTTAGAACAAATCTATAGGAAATTAAAGAAATCCAACGCAATTTATGCCATGTTGTTCTACTCTACAGATGTCAATGAGTGCAATGTGAAAAATGGCGGATGTTCTCACAAGTGCACAAACACCAAAGGTAGTTATAGCTGCTCCTGCCCAGACCCCGAGCTGACACTGGCGCCAGATGGTCGCAATTGTGTTGGTAAGCTGCCAAATGACATCATTTTGAGCTTGAAATTGCCACATTTGACGCAAGATGGAATTCGCTTCTTTTAGTAGAAAAAGCATTATTTTCCTTCTAGGACGGTTTCTATAATTAACTCAATTATTGTTCGTTTCTCTCAGCTTCCGGTGTTTCTGTTAAGTGCGACCAAAATGACATGTCAATCACATTACCAAAGACCCTCCTCCTCGGTTTGAGCCGTGAACATGTCACTCTCCGAGACGTCAAATGTGTTGCCAAGGAAACTAAAACCCACTTCACCCTTAAAACTGCATTAACCGGCTGTGGAACAACCGCAAGATTCGGAAAGGGTGCCGTGGTCTACAGCAACACTGTCTTGGAGATTCCCGTAAAAAATGGTGCCATTATAACGAGAGTTCGCGAGATTGAGATTCCTTTCAGCTGCTACTATAAAAATACTGAAGCTGCAACCGCCGTTGGAGTCCAAGCTGATACCAAGAAACTGGTGTTTGACGAAGATGGAAAAGGAAAATTTACTGTTGCCCTGGATCTGTTTGAAGACCAACAGTAAGTCAGTGCCATGGTATTTTTATTATATAATAAAAAGTTGAATTTTCGTCAACTTAAAAGCGGATCTAACAAATCTATGAATGAATTTCTTTTCCTCCTGACAATCTACTTGCAATTAAGAAAATTCATTTTTAACTGTGTTGATTTGTGCCAGCCAGTATAGTTATTCTCATACGATCATACATCACTGAATGGTCGGTGTTTTCGTCGACTGTTTTCATAGTCGACGTAGCCAGGTAAATTTCAATTCAGAGGAGTTTTTCCAAAGATGACCTGGTGATATTTTTGTTACTGCACGGCCCATACTAAACGAAATTGATCCACGAACATCTTAAGAGTATCAATCACACTCGCACACTCTGGACAGAAGTTTAAAATGTAGTCTGGTTTGTTATTAATATTTAACTTTTTTTTGCTATGACATTGCCAAACCAACTGACTGACTCGTGATGAAAGGGTAATTTGGTATTATCAACTGAGCTATTAACGTAAATTGACGTAAATTGGCCACCGTTAGACGTTTCGAGCGTAAGACCTGTCGGTCGCTCTGACGAAGGACTAACGCTCAAAGCGGTGTCCAATTTACGTTATCAACTAATTTGATGATACCAAATTACCCTGTTATACTCTCCCACCAACGCAGAACCACAATTGTTCAGAGACTACCCCCTTACTCGGGACAAGTTTGATACAACCACATTCGTCATATTTAACATCAAACATGTGATTCTCCTTTTTATTCATCAGGTTTAAGTCACGCTATACTGAAAAAGACTACCCAGTGCAAGTCAAACTAAGGCAGGATCTGTACTTCGAGGCATCTGTGAAATCCAAGGACAAAACTTTGTCAGTTTTGGGTGAAAACTGTGTCGCCACTCCCACGCAAGATAGTAAACACGCTACATCATATCCTCTCATTACCAACGGGTTAGTTATGCTCTTCTAACACTTAAGTGAAAATCTCGAATTTCTCACCGCACCTGGGTTTGCAGAGACGAAAAAAAATCTTGGGTTTTATAATGAGAATAGGAAATAATAAGAAAGGAAAAAAACAGCTGCACTTGTTTACAATACAAGGTGCTTGGGCTTATTCACTTATTCTGATACATAAGTTCTTGTATTCTCTAATTTAAGCACCGATGCATATTTCTAAGCAGTAACAAACGTTTCTTTTATCCTCAGGTGCCCTGTGGATGAAACTACCAATATCATGAAGTCTTCTGTAGGCACCTTCCGATTCACCACAGAAAGCTTTAAATTCATCGCCAAACACCCATTCCTCTTTGTCCATTGCCAAATAAGGGTTTGTGACTCAACCGATCCAAAGTCGAGATGCGCTCAAGGATGCCTTCGAGGAGACAGGATAAGGCGTGACGTCACCACTGATGACAAAATATACTCACTAGCTCAGGGACCACTAACATTTTATGCTGATGAAGAAGACGCTGGATCAACTCTTAGTGGTAAAAGAAAAATGCCGAATTTAATTAGCTACAATGTTTTTATCTAGGAAAAGTTCTTATGGCAGTTTCCCTTGTGCTTGGCTCCTTCTCTGACAGCCGTTTCATGCAATCGAGTGGGTTATTCATTATCCTTTCTGCCCACATACAAATGGAGTTTAACCAATATCACCAAAAATACGTATATACATTAACAAAAAGATCCCATTCTGCTTAAATAAAACACTGGCGTTGACAAAGTCCGAGAAATAAGAGAGCAGTGATACACAAACATAAAGTAATCCATCCTGAAGCTTTGCCAGTCTCGAAACCATAATGGTTTAATAACAGCCTGTGAAAAGATGTAACGAAAGTTATATTGTTTGCAGTTGCGCTAAAAAAAATCCCAACATAACTTGTTGATTGTCTGCTTGTAGGTGTAACCGTCCCAGCAATGGTTTCCATGGCAATGATCTCTGCGTTCTGCCTTGTGGGAATCGTTTGGATGTCACTCAAGAAACCCAGTCAAGACTCGGGTTACTTTCCTCTCAGTGTGTCACCAGAAGAGTAAGACTGGTGAAACACAACAACTGGAGCACAGAACAGAAGTTCATAAACTATACTTGACTAAACATTGTATTTAAAGAATAGGAGGCAATGCAATAAAACTTTGGTAAGAGAAATACTGTCTCCTTTCTTTACGACTACAGCTTCCTCCTACACGTACCACCACCATCAAAAGTTTATCCCCTCTAGGGAAATTTTCATATTGTAAGAAAAAGCTGATCAGTTTTACGTAAAGTGGTCATATTATCGAAAAAGAGACACTTGGTTGAAAAACACCACAAAGACTTTTTGATGAAGACATGTAAGAGTAACCTCAGCCAATCCAGTTTCGATCTAGTGATACACGCGTAAAACAACCTCAAAAAATGTTTTCCAATGAAATGAAATCTCTGCCACTTTCAAGAACACCCTATTCATATTATCACTTTTCTCTAACGAAGACTACGCCGATGGTTTTTTCTAACAAAAGTTTTATACTGCATTGGCTACAAAAATGATCAGAGGAAATAAAACATGGTGGTAACCACCAAAGCCATTTCATTCTACCAACACGATAATCACACTTTATCCAGTTTTACGTCAAGGCTGATGAATTATTTTAAAAAATACATATAGCAGAAGAAGTAGGGAGAATAGTTTGATGAAAGAGGTAAAGTTGATTCTGCTCTGACGAGTTTTTACACTCTGTGGTCATTTTCAACGTTTGATAGGAGAAATGAAGAGCAAATTTTAAATAGGGCTGAGAATTCCATCCCCTAATCCCACAAAACAAATCGGTGCTGCAAATTTAAAGAACCACTTTTTGGTAACATTTTATCGCCTTAAAACAGTCATCATCAGTTTCCAATCAAGCACAAGGGCAAATGAGCAGACTTACTATTAAACATACATTGTAAGTGACCCCTTCTCGGATGAAAACCGTACGTGTGAAAGTGATTTAATCAATCTCTGTTTATCAATCGCCACCGTTTATATGGTCTCGGGTAGCCGAGACAGCTCCAGCTCACAGTTTCTCTGACCGAGCTAACTTTTTGCTTACTTCTCTGAAATTTCAACTAACCTTTTATAAAAAAAATATGGAGCTCCTTTCGGGGGGCGAGTTGTCTCGCCGTGGAAGCTAAGGTAGCCCTGTTAGGCGGGACAACGTTTTTTCATTTTTACACTTCGACTCACCCGCCTAAGACAAAAGAGCTCAAATCTTGTCCAACTATTCCTTTCGTTCCCAAGATTTCATCAGCAATTCTCCTTACTGTCTGCCATACAATTCCTATGATGTTAGCTCGGAGAATTTGGTATTGGATCAATCAGTAATCTCCTAAATGATATTTTTCTTCATTCTCATCACTTATGTTCTTGATATTAACTTGAGGAGAAATTCTGTCTCGGTCATTCAATCAGTAATCCCCCGAGTTAAAGGATTAATGACCTCCCTAGCTGTCACGAGAGAGGCTGGTGTCGAGACTGATGTTGAGAAAACTGCTACAGCTCCTTATTAACGTTCAATAAAGCTGTATCAAGGGGAAGGTTATTTCACGTACCCATGACTATTTGAATAGGACTTAAGTCAATACCATTAGAATTTGTTCGTGATCAGATGATTCTTCAGCGAGTATGACATGTTTCTTCCTCTACCAAGAATTTTTTATTCGCCTTGTTTAGTTCATTACTTCTCACCTTGCGTAAATAATGGTAACATATTATTTTTTTTCTACGCTGAATTTGTTTTACAATAGCAAAAAATCCTCCCACGATTCTTTCTACTTTGCAACAGCTTTACGTAAAATTTGATTGTAATGAAGGATTTGATGAGTATTTCTCATCCACAACTCCTCATAAACGTTAAATAACGCTGTATCTAGGGGAAGGGTCTTGTCGGGTACCCAGGACCATTTAAATAGGATTTAAATCAGTATCATTAAATTTTGTGTTTTGATTCTTTAGCGAGTATGTCATTTATTCCCTCACACCAAGAATTTGTTACTCGCTTAGTTTGTTTCCTTACCTTGCGTAAATAACAGCAAATTGTTATTTTTTTAAATTTAATTTGGCTGTATTAAAGGATTTAATGAGTATTTCTCATCCACGCCGACCTTTTCGGAGCCAGTCTACGGCGCTCTATTTACATACCTGATGGAGTCTACACCTTGGTTACATAACACTTTTGATTACACCTGTAATTTCCAAATGTTCTTTGTGTTTGATTCCCACCTGATCTAAACACTTTCTTTGTTATGGCAGGACACAAATGAAGACGTATGTTTACATCGGTTTTTTTGTCGAACATGTGACAATATTGCAAGTTGTAATTTGTGCCATATTGTGTAGAGAATAACCAAACGGATGAGAAAGTTCAGATAATCTTTTGCAGCACTCGAAATGAGCTGTACGCCAAAAACTAAATCGGAAACTTCTCTGAGGAGCTTTGGGTAGTGTTGTGGATAAAGCATCGTTTCCAACTGATACAATGTCGATATCAAATTTGGTTTTGCTAATCTTATTAATGTACTGTGTAACCTTTGGCGAAATTCTTGGACATGATGTGGATGGAGAGCAAGGTAAGCATTTTGTTGATTCGACGAGCAACGGAGGAAATCTGGGAGAAATCTCAATCTTCAAAGTTTTATCGACGTCCTAATATATTTTCATCTGGTTCGGAATTGCAATGCGTGTTGAAAAAGCTGAGAAGAGATCGAATACCACGAATAACCTAGCTATTTACTGTTCTGCTTCACAATTCCATTTGATGGTTGTTTTAGATATAAAGGTATTCCAGATAACAAATGGTTGCATTGACTCATTCACCCTCTCTAGCTTGGAAGGACTATGTACCAGAGTGGTGTACGGTGAAAGGCCGAGCGTTTTTGTCCAAACACCTCTCGAATTTGGATGAATGTAAAAAGCTTTGCATTATGATGAATCCTAAATGTAATGCTGTGGAATGGTGGCAACAATTTGGAGGAATCTGCTATGAATGTACAAAGCCTTACTTGAAATGTCCATACCATAATCTAGGGAGCCTTGTTTATCCTCCTCACGTCCTCATTAAGGAAAACAAATCTGGTAGGTCGACTCTATTCTGCTTAGACAAAAGACAACGCAAATTTTAGGGCTAAATTAAATTGAATTTTGCAGCAATTCGGCGTACAGAGTAGCCTTTTATGCAAGGTTTCTCATACCCTACTCACACCAAAGCTTAAATATGCTTTAAAGCTGTTTCGTTTTAAAATTTCTTTCCTCATAGATTCTCCCTAAACTGATGTCGAATCCTAATTTACCTCATTAAAATGCAAGATAGTGGTTGCCTGAGCCTTATTTCAGTTTTCATTTCTCTGTTACTAATTTTAATTTAGTTACACCCTGATTAACTAGACATGTTTTTCTGGTTTGAACGGGGTATAAAATGATGTGCAGGCAAGATTTCCGTGTAAGCATACAGTTACATCTGATGAAAGAAAACAAAAGCGAAAAAAATGGCGGAAACAATACATTAATTTTGGGAAAATAAGGCCGAAGGAGGCGTGATATCGCTCTCTTTCGGAGCTGGGTCAAGAACGCGAAGCAACAAAGAATTCGACTTATCATCTCTGACGTGGGGCGAATGGAACCTAGGCCTCAGTGGTTCGGTACTTTCAAGACTCTGCCATTCCTACCCTCTGGGGCTGAATAAAATCATTTTTGGTCGTTGCAGAAGCAAGGAAGTGTCATCAAAAGTGGAAAAAATAATGTGTGTCCGTCTTAAGTTTTAACTCTAACAGCAATCGACCACTGTGACTCAAATCCTTATCTACATGAAGCAGCTTATCAAAGATTACCTGAAGGGTACGAATGCTCCTGCCTGTCTGGTTACATAGGAAAACAAAAACTGCTGAAAAGCTAAGCTCTAGCTAAGATTGAGCCCCAAATAATAAAAAACCTCCTTTTTTATCTAAACTTTCAGATGTCGACGAATTACCCTTGCTTTCCCTGCAAAAATGATGCTGAGTGTCGCAATAGTCCTGTGAGTTACCGGGGCGACCTTATCCGGGATATACAGGAAAAACTCGGGAAACGGTTTAAACCGCTTTCATAATAATTTACTTCATTATTTAATTTAATTACTGTCTGTTTGTATTTTACTATCCAGATATTTATGATTGTGCTAAGTTTCCTTGTAAGAATGGTGGTACTTGTAAAAATACTCCTTGGAGTTACCAGTGCACGTGTAAACTTGGTTATACAGGCAAGAACTGCGAGAAAGGTAAGCTGGTTTTAAGTGTAAGAAGTAATCTTTTGGCAACATGGACGCGTTTATTTTTCGAAAGACACTGAAGCAGAAAAATCCCAAATTATTATCATTATAATTCGCGTTGTTACTTACTTGTGATTATTATATTGATGAATGCGTTGGATCTCCATGCAAAAACGGTGCTACTTGTCGAAATATTCCCGGAAGTCACAAATGTATTTGTAAAGCAGGATTTAAAGGAGGAGACTGCGGAAAAGTGAACTTCAAGAAAACCATAAACAATTTTTGGCTTCTCTATGGTATAAAACAAATAGATTCTGATTCCGAGGGTCTGTATAGTAACAAATAACAAATAGTATCATTATCATTATATACCAACGGAATTATTATTCCCGCTGTTACTTAATCGTCTTTATTATTTTTCCTTTACTATTATCATTATTATTTGCGTCGTTACTAACTTGTGATTTTGCCTTCAGATATCGATGAATGTGTTGGATCTCCCTGCAAAAACGGTGCTACTTGTCAGAATATTCCCGGAAGTCACAAATGTAACTGTAAACCCGGATTTACAGGCAGAGACTGCGGAAAAGGTGAACTTCACCAAAATGGTCATTTATTGTCCACGAGCTATTTGCTCCATTTTTTGAGAATGATACTTACTTTGCAACCTCAGAAGTAGTAAAGGGTGTTTACTTTCAGCACTGCTCTAGACATTGGGCAAAGGATGTGGTAGGGGACTTGTTCTTCTAAATTATGTCATTGCCTTAAGGACTGATTACTTAAAACATTTGATAATGTCACAGTTAAAAAAAATGCGCTTTTTTGGTTTCTCTATTGTATGAAACAAATAGATTCTGCGTCCGCGGGTCTGTCTAGTAAAGTAACAAATAACAAATACGTCACAATGTGGCTAGAACAATAGTGACACATAATAGCTGAACCTTGTTTTTTATTGTTTCCACATTTAGATACCATCCGTGATCTATAACAGACGCACGCTAGCATTGAATCTATTTGTCAACTAAATTTATGATAAAGTTCGGATATAACGCGCGCTGTCATTAGTTGAAACAGCGTGCTCTATCAGAGTACAGAACCGAGAGAAAGAGAGCTAAAGCCATCACGCCGTCTGCCAAACCGTACTATGCCGACCATTTCCTGGACTTCCTTCTAGCTTTTTTTCATTCATTGAAAGTGAAATATCGGAACAAGCAAGCCAGAAAATTGCAACAGAAGAACCAAACAAAGGTTTATAAGCTACCAACCGCCGTAATTGATGTTATTATAACGTGAAATTTGGAAAGGACAGAGCGAATTATGAAGCTTTTTACGTTCAGTTTGATTGCAAGCTTGCGTACGGTAATAAAATCAAACACAGCTAACATTCGTGTAGTATAGCTAGTTTCGTGTTCAAAAACAAAACACAACGAAATAGAAATGATGAAAAGTATAGCCAAACTGGCATAACTGTTAAATTTCAAACTTAAAATGACGGTGTAAGAACGAATGTTATCGTAGTGAATCGCGGCTAGCTCATCACGGCGATCTCCGGTCATAACATTGAAGCAAGCCTCAGAAATTACATCGGCCGCCCTTCGAGTGAACAACTAAGAGCTTGCTCTGATATCCTTACAGATGCGTTGAGTGGAAGGCCACATCAGTCACAGCAGCTGAGTTTTACAGTGCTGTCATCCCGAGCAATCTCTATGTTCCTGTGAATTCGGCTGTCGTTCATTCATAAAACACACGCCTAGAGCAGTTTGTTTTCTAATTGTCATTTGAAAAAACTCGCGTGTTTTTTGTACTTCAATTCGGCCGAATTTCTCTGGACATCTCTCTTTCAGATTCTGTATTAGAGACTAAAAAACTTTAGGCAAAAAAAGAGACTTTAGACCTGCCAAACTACTTCATTTAAACTATTGCAGATTGTAAACTTTGATGGTTTGACATTTTTGACAGCTTTAGTCTTGTTCAACCAATCAGATTATTTGAACCATTCTAACAACAATTCAGATTGACTTTTTGTAGCGTGCTTTAGGAGAGTATAAGCATGCTGACGACGGTGTTGTTCTCTCTGAAATAAAGTTTTTTTTTTTTAATTTAAAAGTACTAGGTGGGTAATTTAACGGATTCTTTCTTATAAAACAAATAGAGAAGCCTCGACTGTGCACTGTTCTGTTGTAAAGTACTTAGGAAGTGGGGAGAAACACGAGACATAGTCAAATGTTTCTTCCCACTTTTCTTTGTGCCAGCCTCTCTTACGTGATTTACAACAGAACAGAGCATGGTCAAGGCTTCACTATGTGTTAAAGAAAAGTGATCTCTGATTATATATACAGATGTGGACGGGTGCGTTGGATCTCCTTGTAAAAACGGTGCTCTATGGCAATATTCCCCGCAGTTACGAATGCAGTTGGGAATTAAGATTTACAAGCAAAAATTGTGAAATAACTTTGAGTTTTCGTGGAATCGAGAGATAACCTTATCAGTAGCCTCTCATAGATATTTTTGTGATTCCCCTATATTAAATTCTAGGCCAAAAAAAGGTAAAATATTGTAATTTATAGCAAGAGGTACTTTTTATTTTAATCAAGAAAATTTATATCAATTTGTACTTTCATATTTAGATATTAACGAGTGTGCTGGGTCTCCTTGTAAAAACGGCGCTAAATGTCTAAATATTCCGGGGAGATACCTGTGCAGTTGTAAATCAGGTTTTACAGGAAGGAACTGCGACACAGGTTAGCAAGCCCGCTCTCTTATTTATATATTGTTATGTTATATAACAATATAATGTTAATAATGTTTATGTTAACAACATAACATAAAATAGTGTAAGAGAATTTGGACAAGGAAACGTTTACAGTCATTGTGATCCGATTGTGACAATTTACTGAAAGAGGAAAATTAGCCTTTAGTCACCTCGAACTAAAAACCATTGATACTTAATAAAACAAAATAAGGCATGAGGCTGTCTCTGAATCATATATGTAACACTCATCGTTTTCAATTTTTAGATATCAACGAATGTCTTACGAGGCCTTGCTGCAATGGCGGGACTTGCGAGAACATAGCGGGAAGCTACAGATGCAAATGTAAATCAGGATATCTAGGAAAACACTGCGAGATCGGTTTGTATTGTTCATTTGAGTGTAGACCTCCCGGTTCTTCATAAAACTCATCTTTATTTGACGTCTCTTAAGAGTCATTTGACATCTGCGTCGGGGTCGTCTTCGTTAAGTGTAAATGAATAAAGGGGTAAGGTCTAGAGAAACTGTGATGCTGCGTTAGTGGGGGAGTATAACAAGACAATTTTTGTTTTATCAACTGAGTTAATGATGTAAACTGACCGCCGTAAAGAGTTTCAAAGCTGATGTTAGCCCTTCATCAGAGCTCTGATGTAGGGCTAATGCTTGGAAATGTCAGCTTTGACCAATTAACATTATTAGCTCAGTTAATGAAATCAAAAATTACATTAAGTATAATGTGGTTGAGATGAAAGTTATAAAGCGTAATTTCGTTGTGTTACGCCTGACCTAATAAAAAAAATTTTCCTTGTTTTATCCTTTTTTCTGTTGGCCTGATCTCATTTAATGTTTTGTGACTTAGACGACGTCACTGTTCGTTATTACAAAACGCTTAAATCCCCTAGAGATTGAGTTTCTGCTATACTTGCAAAATGTAGAAAGTCTGGTGTAAGCAATTTACAGTTTTGAGATATGGAATGTTTTCGGACTTTTATGTGCAGTTGTTCAATCTGTTTTTTTGTAGTATTTGATGAATGCAGACACTACGAAGTCCTCAACGACAGAGAGCGCGCTGCAGGGCGTCACAGGGGTAACATCCTTAAGTGTGACCAGAGAGATCTTGTTACCCCTAAATGGTACAGGTTTACCGGAGCAGCTGGTGCTCAAATGCCAACGGCATGTGTTCCGAAACACTACTGCGGAACTCGTGCACCAGGATGGTTGAGTGGCTCACATCCAACAAGAGTCGGGCAGGTTGTGAACGGGAAGGTGTGTTTCCATTGGGGCTCCAACTGTTGCAACTGGAATGTTGCTATTCAAATAAAGAAATGCAACGGGTTTTACGTTTACAAACTTTCGAGGACGCCTGTATGTTGGCTGAGATACTGTGGAAATGCCGGCTTTGGTGAGTTGGGAATCGCCTATTTTTCTTTCTTTCTTTGTATGGAAAGTAGGATCACCGAATTCACTCTACGATTTTGAGCTTTCCGGAAAGATATACGCTGAATATGCTACATTTAAACCACGTGGATAGTGTTAATGTCAGGTTAACGGTTGTCATTTAATGTTATTTGTCACGAATGAAACCGAGAGAGTAAAAAAAATCTTTGGGAATGCAGGGTTTTTTTTAAGTCTATAGTTTTATTCAACTTTCTTTTGTAGTAGTGTAACAGGACAGAGATATTTGATTGTGTCATGAGGGAGGCTTTTGCCCTTTAGATGACATGAGAGGTTACGAAAATAGGCTTCATACTGCATAGAAGTACAATATTTGTACGTTTCTATGTTTCTAATTGGGTTAACGCCTCGGCGTTGTTATGTATATGATCGTTGCTTTCTTTTAATCTTCATTAATCTCAGTATTATCATTTTGAATAGTATCAGTATTATCAATCCGATCGTAAATAGTATGGGTATTATTTTTCATTACAAATTCTTCAAGACCCGTGCAAAGCTAGTAAGCCTTGTCAAAATGGCGCCAGTTGTGTCAACCAGAATGAAGGCTACACTTGCCTCTGCAAGCCTGGGTACCAAGGAAAGAACTGCGAGCAAGGTGAGGTATCTAGGAGGACATCCTTAAAAATCATTGAATCTAAAACTAAAAAGTAAAATGGTGTCGCGTATTCTTTGTCAAACTTACTGCAATTGACTGCCGGTCAGGTTGGTCGGAAAAGAATGGAAAACTACCCCACGTGAACAAAAAAATAATGTACCCTTTCAAATAATAACTGACATAAGGACATTAAAAGGAATTCATTTTATTCAAAATTCCAAATTTATAGTTTTGTATATCTGATCATGAACATATTAAACCGGATAATAATAATGATAAAGGAATTGAAGACAGTCCTTTCGTGAATGTACAAAAGGCGAAAAAACAAGCCTATAAAATTGAGGCTGGCAAGGTTCTTACTGTTTTGATACTATTACGTACAGATTTACATACAGAAATAAGGCTATCAGAATGGTAGCAACAATGTTGATAGTAATAAATGATTACAATAATGATAAAAACAAAATCAAATGTATGTTCGGTTTGTCTTTAGATGTTAACGAATGTGTCACGAAACCTTGCCGTAACAGTGGAACTTGTGAGAATTTACAGGGTAGCTACAGATGCAAATGCAAAGCAGGATTTCTTGGCAAGCACTGCGAGATAGGTTTGTATGCTTGCCATTTGTTTTTTTCCTTTAGCGCTCATGTTGCTGTTTTCTTTGTTTTTGTTGTTGTTACCGTTTTTCTTTCAAGTTTTTGCCTGTAAATAATTGAAATAACTGTTACGGCTTTTATGATATTAACTTTTCTGTTGAGCAGTTTCCTTACTGTTTATTTGTATTTCAGTTTAGAGAAAAAAGTGTTCATAAGTGTTTATGGTATTCTCTGAATCAAATATAGTGTCTTAACTGGCGCGAGATGCACATCGGGAGAATGCTGTAATCTTTTTATCTTATATTGCAGTTTTCGATAATTGCAAATATTATGAAGTTCTAAGTGACGGAGAGCGGGCTGCAGGGCGTCACAGGGGCAATATCCTTAAGTGTGACCAGAAGGACCTTGTAACTCCCAAATGGTACAGGTTTGCAGGTGCAGCTGGTGTGCAAATGCCAACGGCTTGTGTTCCAAAACATTACTGCGGAACTCATGCGCCAGGATGGTTTAGTGGCTCACATCCAACAAGAGTCGGGCAGGTTGTGAACGGGAAGGTGTGTTTCCACTGGGGTTCCAGTTGTTGCAACTGGAATGCAGCCATTCAAATAAAGAAATGCAACGGTTTTTACGTGTACAAGCTTTCGAGGACACCAGGATGTTGGCTGAGGTATTGCGGAAACGCAGGGTTTGGTAAGTCTATAGTTTTATTCAACTTTTTTTTGTAATACAGTGACAGGATAGAGCTAGGTGGTTCTGTCGTGTTGGAGGCTTTTGGCTTCTGAATAAAAAGAAATTTTTTTTTTTTGAAAAGAGGGTAGCAATGTTTTTAATGTGCATTTCTGTATGTTTCTATTATTATTATTATTCTTATTATTATTATATTATTAATATTATAATATTATTATTATTATTCTCTCTTCATAAACATTGCTATCAACATCTTAAAAACTATTGCTATTCTGATCATAAATACTTTTATCATAACTGGTACTATTACTTTTCAACACAAATTCTCTTAGACCCGTGCAAAGCTAGCAAGCCTTGTCAAAATGGCGCCACCTGTGTCAACCAGAATGGTGGGTACACTTGCCTCTGCAAGTCAGGGTACCAAGGAAAGAACTGCGAGCAAGGTGAAGTATCTAGGGGAAAAACCCTAGAAATCATTGGATCTAAAACTAGATAGAAAAAAGTTGGGCGCAAATATTTTGTTACCTGAACTTACTGTAATTGACTGCTGGTGTTTATAGGAAAAGACTGGAAAACTACCCTACATAAACAAACAAAGAAAAATAGGGAACCTTGTCAAATAATAACTGACATAAGGACATCAAAAGAAGTTCATTTCATCAAAAACTCCAAATATAGAGTTTTGCATATCTGATCATAGACATATTAAAGCAGATAATAATGAAGGAATTGAGAACGTAATCGTTCCGGGTGAAAAAGCAAGCCTGATAAAATTGAGGTTGGCATGGTTCTTACTGTTTTGATACTGCTATGTACATATTTATATGCAGAAATAAAGCTATCAGAATAGTAATGATAATGATAAAAGCAATAAATAATAATAATGATAATGATAATAATAATGAAAGAAACAAAACAAATATGTTTGGTTTGCCTTCAGATGTTAACGAATGTGTCGCAAAACCTTGCCGTAACGGTGGAACTTGTGAGAATTCAAAGGGTAGCTACAGATGCAAATGCAAAGCGGGCTTTCTTGGAAAGCACTGCGAGATAGGTTTGTATGCCTGCCATTCTTTTTTCTTTAGTGTTGTCGTTGCTGTTTTCTTGGTTATTGTTGTTATTGTTACCATTTTTATCGCAAGCTTTTGACTGTAAATTTTAAGTTATCCCTTTTACGACATTGACTATGTTATAACATAACACTATTGCACTACCTTTCTACAATCTATCTATCCATTTAGAATTATGAACTTTTTGCAATATCTCTGGAAGGAGTTGATTTTATTAATTTTGCATTTAGAAACATATTTGATAAGTGTCCTGGATTGTTTTGAGGAAAAAATTAACGTGGAGTTACTTTTGAATTTCTAGACGATCTGAAATTCTTGCTGCATCCAAATTAAGATCACGATATTATCCGTGGGCTATTTGCTCCTTATTTTGAAATTACTTGCCACACAAATGATACTTACTTTGCAATCTCAGCAATATAAATGGAGGCTTACTACTATCAGCACTGCTCTAGACACTGGGCGAAGCCATAAAATGATGTGGTGGGGTGGGCGAGTTCTTTTAAATTATCTCATTGCCTTAAGGACCGATTAATTACAATATTAAGTCATATTTGGAATGATTAAAAAAAAATTTGCAGTTTTTTGCTTCTCTATTGTATAAAACAAATAGATTCTGTGTCCGATGGTCTGTATATCACTAAGTAACAAGAACGTCGCAATGTGGTTCATTTCTCTTACTAGAACCTTTTTCCTTAAAAAGCGCCGTTAAAATTTGTACTTCCGTTATCTTGTATTGATTGTACCGTTCTTAAATGATAGTCATGTGAACTTCGATAATACACTGTGTGTTCCTTGCAGAAAATCGGAAAGAGGTCTTGAATAGTTGCTATTAAATCTCTGAAACTAGAAAGTCCTCCATTGCCTTTATCTGAAATTAGTTATTTGGTTTCTCATTCTATATACAGATATAGACGAGTGTGCTAAGTCTCCGTGTCAAAACGATGCCTTGTGTCAAAACCTTCCTGGAAGTTACCGATGCAAGTGTAAATCCGGATACACTGGACGAAACTGTGAAATAGGTGAGCTTTGTTAGACTTAAAAGTTTCATTAGGAACAGTAACTTTCATCTTGCCTTCATTTGAACTTTTTTAATCGCTTCATCACCAAGATATCGCCTTTTCTTTGAAGCAGCTCGTTGCATTTTCAGTTCGTTGACCTAAATACCGTTTCATAATATTTAATTGGGTACCATAATTATTGTTCATCAACTTTCATCCCCTAATAAATATTTTTTTGGTTGCCTTATATTTAATTCTATCGCAAAAAATAACAAATAAATAATCATAATTTATAAGAAGAAAGTTCAATTCCACTATTTTTCTCCATTCTATCCATTTAGAATTATGAACTTTTGAAAACATCTCTGAAAGGAGTTAATTTTATTAATTTTGCATTTGGAAACGTATTTAATCAGTGTCCTGGATTGTTTTGAAAAAAAAAGGATCCTACAAGTCTAAAGTGAAGTTATTGTTGTATTTCTAGACGATATGTCCTTCTAGTTGCATCCAAATAAGGATCGTAATATTTTCATGTTTAACAAAATTTTATTACTAATAGTTTTATCCATTGGCTAAAGGCAAACGAAAGGAAACGGTGGTTTTAAATATAATCGCGTCTAAAGTTCTTTTGACTTTAAATTTGTTATCTAGATATCAATGAATGTGCTAAGTCCCCTTGTAAGAACGGTGCTACTTGTCAAAATCTCCCTGGATGTTACCGATGCACGTGTAAATCTGGATATACAGACAGGAACTGTCAGACAGGTAAGCTGCCTTGTAAAATTAATATTCATCTTTTGGCGACATAGGTGAGGTTCATTTCTCTTACTGGATCATACTCTAAAAAGCGTCAATAAATGTTGTTTCATCATCTTGTATTGATTGGACGGTTCTAATATGATAATCATGTGAACTTTGACAAAGGACTGTGTGCTCCTTGTAGAAAACTCGGAACAAAGTCTTGAATAGTCGCTCTGATATCGTTGCAACTAGAAAGTCCTCCATTGCCTTTATCTGAAATTAGTTATTTGGTTTCTCATTCTATATACAGATATAGACGAGTGTGCTGAATCTCTGTGTCAAAACAATGCCTTGTGTCAAAACCTTCCTGGAAGTTACCGATGCAAGTGTAAATCCGGGTATACTGGACGAAACTGTGAAAAAGGTGAACTTTGTTAGCCATAAAAGTTTCATTAGGAACAGTAAATTTCATCTTGCCTTCACTTAATTTTTTTAAAATCGCTTCATAACCAAGATATCGCCTTTTCTTAGAAGCACCTCGTTGCATTTTGCAGTTCGTTGACCTAATTACTGTTTGATGATATTTAATTGAGTACCATTATTATTGTTCATGGGCTTCAACCCCTTAAAAACATTTTTGTGATTTCCCTATATTTACTCCTATAGCAAAAAAAAAACAAATTAATAATAATAACTTCTAAGAAGAAATGATTTTAACTCCTTGCAAGAAAAGTTATATTAATTTGTACTTTTTTATTTAGATATTAACGAGTGTGCTGTATCTCCTTGTAAAAACGGCGCTACATGTCGAAATTTGCCCGGGAGTTACCTGTGCATTTGTAAAGCAGGTTTTACAGGAAGGAACTGCAACACAGGTCAGTTAGCCTACTCTTTTTTAATTCCAATAGCTTTCTACAATCTACCTATCCATTTAGAACTATGAAACTTTTAGCAGTTTCTCTGGAAGGAGTTAATTACATTATTTTTGCTTTTGTGGACCTGTTTAGTGAGTGTCCTGGATTATTTTTAAAAAAATATATATTCAATATATTATAATATATAAGAAGAGGTACTTTTTACTTTATGCAACAAAAGTTGTATTAATTTGTACTCTTTAATTTCGTTGTTAACGAATGTGCTTGATCTCCTCGTAAAAACGGCGCTCAATGTTTTAATATTCCCGGGAGTTATTCATGCAGTTGTAAAGCAGGTTTTTATAGTAAGGAACTGCTTCCACTACCTTTCTACAATCTATCTATTCATTTAAATTTTTTAACAACTTCTAGCAGTATCTCTGGAAGGAGATAATTTCATCAATTTTGTATTTGAAAACGTATTTAATAGGTGTCCTGGATTGTTTTGAAAAAAAAAAAGTGTGCTACAAGTCTAACGTGAGGTTATTATTAAATTCCATGACGATATGTACTTCTCGTTGCATCCAGACTAAGATCAAAATATTTACATGTTACACCACTTTTATTTCTTTTATTTCTCCATTGGAGAATGCAAACGAAAGGAAATGCTAGTTTTAAATATTATTGCTGTTTAAGTTCTTTTGACTTTTAATTTGTTATCTAGATATCAATGAGTGTGCTAAATCCCCTTGTAAGAACGGTGCTACTTGTCAAAATCTCCCTGGATGTTACCGATGCGCGTGTAAGTCTGGATATACTGGACGAAACTGTGAAACTGGTGAGCTTTGTAAGGCTTAAAATTACATTAGGAACAGTAGCTTTAATCTTGCCTTCATTTGAAATTTTTTAATTATTTCATTACCAAGATATCGCCTTTCCTGAGAAGCACTTCGCTGCATTTTGCAATTCGTTGACCTAAATACCGTTTTCGAATATTCAACTGAGTACCATTATTATTTTTAATTTAGGTGTATTTCGCGATGTACTCTTCAATGAATGCCACATCACATTTAAATACTACTAGAATTGCTACTTTAAACGTCCATGGTCTAGATTAAGGGCCCCGTTGAAGACAGTTTTGGCGAGTTCGGACCCCTCTTTAAAAATCATCACTAGAAAATGAATATCATTATAATTGTATGCCAACGGAATTATTATTCCCGCTGTCACTTTATCATTATTATTATTATTATTGTTATCATTATTATAAGTTATCATTATTACTATTATTATAATTGTTATCATTATTATCCGCGTTGTTACGAACTTATGATTTCTTCTTCAGATATTGATGAATGTGTTGGATCTCCCTGCAAAAATGGTGCTACTTGTCAAAATATTCCCGGAAGTCACAAATGTAACTGTAAACCCGGATTTACAGGCAGAGACTGCGAAAAAGGTGAACTTAACCAAAATGATTCTTCATACTTGTTACACAAATGATACTTCGCAACCTCAGTAGTAGTAAAGTAGGCTTACTACCCTCAGTACTACTCTAAACATTAGGCGAAGCCATGTAAAGGTCTGGTAGGGGGGCGTGTTCTTCTAAATTTTCATTGCCTTAAGGACGGATTACTAACAAAATTTATTAGTATCTGGAAATAATAGATAAAAATTGCAATTTTTTGCTTCTCTCTATTATATAAAACAAATGCATTCTGTGTCCGAGGTTCTCTATGGTACGAAATAAAAAGTATGTCGGAATGTGGTAATAACATTACCTATGTTAAAGAAAAGTGATCTCTGATTATATATACAGATGTGGACGGGTGCGTTGGATCTCCTTGTGAAAACGGTGCTCTATGGCAATATTCCCCGCAGTTACGAATGCAGTTGTGAATTTAGATTTTACAGGCAAAAATTGTGAAATAACTTTGAGTTTTCGTGGACTCGAGAGATAACCTTATCAGTAGCCTCTCATAGATATTTTTGTGATTCCCCTTTATTAAATTCTATCGCCAAAAAAAGGTAAAATATTGTAATTTATAGCAAGAGGTACTTTTTACTTTAATCAAGAAAATTTATTATCAATTTATACTTTCATATTTAGATATTAACGAGTGTGCTGGATCTCCTTGTAAAAACGGCGCTAAATGTCTAAATATTCCGGGGAGATACCTGTGCAGTTGTAAATCAGGTTTTACAGGAAGGAACTGCGACACAGGTTAGCAAGCCCGCTCTCTTATTTATATATTGTTATGTTATATAACAATATAATGTTAATAATGTTTATGTTAACAACATAACATAAAATAGTGTAAGAGAATTTGGACAAGGAAACGTTTACAGTCATTGTGATCCGATTGTGATAATTTACTGAAAGAGGAAAATTGGCCTTTAGTCACCTCGAACTAAAAACCATTTATACTTAATAAAACAAAATAAGGCATGAGACTGTCTCTGAATCATATATGTAACACTCATCGTTTTCAATTTTTAGATATCAATGAATGTCTTACGAGGCCTTGCCGCAATGGCGGGACTTGCGAGAACATAGCGGGAAGCTACAGATGCAAATGTAAATCAGGATATCTAGGAAAACACTGCGAGATCGGTTTGTATTGTTCATTTGAGTGTAGACCTCCCGGTTTTTCATAAAACTCATCTTTATTTGACGTCTCTTAAGAGTCATTTGACATCTGCGTCGGGGTCGTCTTCGTTAAGTGTAAATGAATAAAGGGCTAAGGTCTAGAGAAACTGTGATGCTGCGTTAGTGGGGGAGTATAACAAGACAATTTTTGTTTTATCAACTGAGTTAATGATGTAAACTGACCGCCGTAAAGAGTTTCAAAGCTGATGTTAACCCTTCATCAGAGCTCTGATGTAGGGCTAATGCTTGGAAATGTCAGCTTTGACCAATTAACATTATTAGCTCAGTTAATGAAATCAAAAATTACATTAAGTATAATGTGGTTGAGATGAATGTTATAAAGCGTAATTTCGTTGTGTTACGCCAAAAAGCTTAAATCCCCTAGAGATTGAGTTTCTGCTATACTTGCAAAATGTAGAAAGTCTGGTGTAAGCAATTTACAGTTTTGAGATATGGAATGTTTTCGGACTTTTATGTGCAGTTGTTCAATCTGTTTTTTTGTAGTATTTGATGAATGCAGACACTACGAAGTCCTCAACGACAGAGAGCGCGCTGCAGGGCGTCACAGGGGTAACATCCTTAAGTGTGACCAGAGAGATCTTGTTACCCCTAAATGGTACAGGTTTACCGGAGCAGCTGGTGCTCAAATGCCAACGGCATGTGTTCCGAAACACTACTGCGGAACTCGTGCACCAGGATGGTTGAGTGGCTCACATCCAACAAGAGTCGGGCAGGTTGTGAACGGGAAGGTGTGTTTCCATTGGGGCTCCAACTGTTGCAACTGGAATGCTGCTATTCAAATAAAGAAATGCAACGGGTTTTACGTTTACAAACTTTCGAGGACGCCTGTATGTTGGCTGAGATACTGTGGAAATGCCGGCTTTGGTGAGTTGGGAATCGCCTATTTTTCTTTCTTTCTTTGTATGGAAAGTAGGATCACCGAATTCACTCTACGATTTTGAGCTTTCCGGAAAGATATACGCTGAATATGCTACATTTAATCCACGTGGATAGTGTTAACGGTTGTCATTTAATGTTATTTGTCACGAATGAAACCGAGAGAGGATAAAAAATCTTCGGGAATGCAGGGTTTTTTTAAGTCTATAGTTTTATTCAACTTTCTTTTGTAGTAGTGTTACAGGACAGAGATATGTGATTGTGTCATGAGGGAGGCTTTTGCCCTTTAGATGACATGAGAGGTTACGAAAATAGGCTTCATACTGCATAGAAGTACAATATTTGTACGTTTCTATGTTTCTAATTGGGTTAACGCCTCGGCGTTGTTATGTATATGATCGTTGCTTTCTTTTAATCTTCATTAATCTCAGTATTATCATTTTGAATATAACTAGTATCAGTATTATCAATCCGATCGTAAATAGTATGGGTATTATTTTTCATTACAAATTCTTCAAGACCCGTGCAAAGCTAGTAAGCCTTGTCAAAATGGCGCCAGTTGTGTCAACCAGAATGAAGGCTACACTTGCCTCTGCAAGCCTGGGTACCAAGGAAAGAACTGCGAGCAAGGTGAGGTATCTAGGAGGACATCCTTAAAAATCATTGAATCTAAAACTAAAAAGTAAAATGGTGTCGCGTATTCTTTGTCAAACTTACTGCAATTGACTGCCGGTCAGGTTGGTCGGAAAAGAATGGAAAACTACCCCACGTGAACAAAAAAATAATGTACCCTTTCAAATAATAACTGACATAAGGACATTAAAAGGAATTCATTTTATTCAAAATTCCAAATTTATAGTTTTGTATATCTGATCATGAACATATTAAACTGGATAATAATAATGATAAAGGAATTGAAGACATAGTCCTTTCGTGAATGTACAAAAGGCGAAAAAACAAGCCTATAAAATTGAGGCTGGCAAGGTTCTTACTGTTTTGATACTATTATGTACAGATTTACATACAGAAAAAAGGCTATCAGAATGGTAGCAACAATGTTGATAGTAATAAATGATTACAATAATGATAAAACAAAATCAAATGTATGTTCGGTTTGTCTTTAGATGTTAACGAATGTGTCACGAAACCTTGCCATAACAGTGGAACTTGTGAGAATTTACAGGGTAGCTACAGATGCAAATGCAAAGCAGGATTTCTTGGCAAGCACTGCGAGATAGGTTTGTATGCTTGCCATTTGTTTTTTTCCTTTAGCGCTCATGTTGCTGTTTCTTTGTTGTTGTTGTTGTTACCGTTTTTCTTTCAAGTTTTTGCCTGTAAATAATTGAAATAACTGTTACGGCTTTTATGATATTGACTTTTCTGTTGAGCAGTTTCCTTACTGTTTATTTGTATTTCAGTTTAGAGAAAAAAGTATTCTAAAGTGTTTATGGTATTCTCTGAATCAAATATAATGTCTTAACTGGCGCGAGATGCACATCGGGAGAATGCTGTAATCTTTTTATCTTATATTGCAGTTTTCGATAATTGCAAACATTATGAAGTTCTAAGTGACAGAGAGCGGGCTGCAGGGCGTCACAGGGGCAATATCCTTAAGTGTGACCAGAAGGACCTTGTAACTCCCAAATGGTACAGGTTTGCAGGTGCAGCTGGTGTGCAAATGCCAACGGCTTGTGTTCCAAAACATTACTGCGGAACTCATGCGCCAGGATGGTTAAGTGGCTCACATCCAACAAGAGTCGGGCAGGTTGTGAACGGGAAGGTGTGTTTCCACTGGGGTTCCAGTTGTTGCAACTGGAATGCAGCCATTCAAATAAAGAAATGCAACGGTTTTTACGTGTACAAGCTTTCGAGGACACCAGGATGTTGGCTGAGGTATTGCGGAAACGCAGGGTTTGGTAAGTCTATAGTTTTATTCAACTTTTTTTTGTAATACAGTGACAGGATAGAGCTAGGTGGTTCTGTCGTGTTGGAGGCTTTTGGCTTCTGAATAAAAAGAAATTTTTTTTTTTTTTGAAAAGAGGGTAGCAATGTTTTTAATGTGCATTTCTGTATGTTTCTATTATTATAACAAAACTGTGGCATTTATAATAAGGCTCCGAAATGGTTATTAAGGTGATTATTGTTTTCTTTCTCTCTTCATTAACATTGCTATCAACATCTTAAAAACTATTGCTATTGAATAATCATTCTGATCATAAATACTTTTATCATAACTGGTACTATTACTTTTCAACACAAATTCTCTTAGACCCGTGCAAAGCTAGCAAGCCTTGTCAAAATGGCGCCACCTGTGTCAACCAGAATGGTGGGTACACTTGCCTCTGCAAGTCAGGGTACCAAGGAAAGATCTGCGAGCAAGGTGAAGTATCTAGGGGAAAAACCCTAGAAATCATTGGATCTAAAACTAGATAGAAAAAAGTTGGGCGCAAATATTTTGTTACCTGAACTTACTGTAATTGACTGCCGGTGTTTATAGGAAAAGACTGGAAAACTACCCTACATAAACAAACAAAGAAAGAAAGGAACCTTGTCAAATAATAACTGACATAAGGACATCAAAAGAAGTTCATTTCATCAAAAACTCCAAATATAGAGTTTTGCATATCTGATCATAGACATATTAAAGAAGATAATAATGAACGAATTGAGAACGTAATCGTTCCGGGTGAAAAAGCAAGCCTGATAAAATTGAGGTTGGCATGGTTCTTACTGTTTTGATACTGCTATGTACATATTAATATACAGAAATAAAGCTGTCAGAATAGTAATGATAATGATAAAAGCAATAAATAATAATAATGATAATGATAATAATAATGAAAGAAACAAAACAAATATGTTTGGTTTGCCTTCAGATGTTAACGAATGTGTCGCAAAACCTTGCCGTAACGGTGGAACTTGTGAGAATTTAAAGGGTAGCTACAGATGCAAATGCAAAGCAGGCTTTCTTGGAAAGCACTGCGAGATAGGTTTGTATGCCTGCCATTCTTTTTTCTTTAGTGTTGTCGTTGCTGTTTTCCTCGTTATTGTTGTTATTGTTACCATTTTTATCTCAAGCTTTTGACTGTAAATTTTAAGTTATAAAACAATCCAGAACACTTGTTCTAGATGATATGCCCTTCTCGTTGCGTCTAAATCACGATCATAATATTTTCATTTTCCACCAGTTTTTATTTCTGATAGTCTTATCCATAGGAGAATGCAAACGAAAGGAAATGGTAGTTTTAAATAGCATTGCGGTTTAAGTTATATCAACTTTTTATCTGTTATCTAGATATCAATGAGTGTGCTAAATCCCCTTGTAAGAACAGTGCTTCTTGTCAAAATATTCCTGGAAGTTACCGATGCAAGTGTAAATCCGGATATACTGGACGAAACTGTCAAACTGGTAAGTTTTGCCAGGCTTCATTTCATTAGGAACAGTAACTTTCATCTTGCCTTTATCTGGAAGTTTTAGTCATTCTATATGCAAGATTGCTGTTCTTGAGAAGCACGTCGTTGCTTTTTCCACTTCTTTGACCTAAATACTGTTTAAAATTGTTACTTTTAACAACCAAGGTCTAGATTGAGGGCCCCGCTGTTAGGTTCCCTCATAAAAAACATTATTAGAAAATAAACATTATTATAATTGTATACCAACGGAATTATTATCCCGCCATTACTTAATCATTATTATCATCATTATAATAATAATAATAACTATTATTATTCGCGTTTTTACTAACTTGTGATTTTGTCTATAGATATCGATGAATGTGTTGGATCTCCCTGCAAAAACGGTGCTACTTGTCAAAATACTCCCGGAAGTCACAAATGTAACTGTAAACCCGGATTTACAGGCAAAGACTGCGGAAAAGGTGAACTTTACCAAAATGGTTATTTATCTTCCACGAGTTATTTGCTCCATTTTTTGAGATTACTCGCCGCACAAATGATACTTACCTTGCAAACTCAGCAATAGGAAAAGGGGCTTGCTACTATCAGCACCACTCTAGACATTTATCTAAGCCATAAAATGATGTGGTAGGAGAGGGGGAGAGCGTGTTCTTCTCAATTGTGTCATTGCCTTAAGGACCAATTATTTACAATACCAAATGATGTCTGAAAATGACAAAAAGAATTGCATTTTTTTGCTTCTCTATTGTATAAAACAAATAGATTCTGTCTCCAAGGGTCTGTAGAGAAAGAAAAAACATAAACGTCAAAATGTAGTAATAACAGTAGTGACATAATTAGTGGCCGAGCCTTGTTTTTTTGTTGTTGTTGTTTCTCATCTTTAAATGTCATTCGTGATCTATAGCAGACGAACGGCATCATGGAATCCATTTGTTAATTAATTATATATACAGATGTGGACGAGTGCACAGGTTCTCCTTGCAAAAACGGTGCTCTATGTCAAAATGTTCCCGGCAGTTATCGATGCAGTTGTAAATCAGGATTTGCAGGCGGAAACTGTCAAAGAGGTTTGTGGACTCGAGAGACTTTCTGACTAACTGAACCACACTCCACTTATAGATATATTTCTGACTCCCCTGTATTAAATTCTATCACAAATCAGAAAACAAATAAATGATTATATTGTAGAGGATCATATAAGAAGAGGTACTTTTTACTTTATGCAAGAAATGTTATATTAATTAGCACTTGCATATCTAGATATTGACGAGTGTGCTGGATATCCCTGTAAAAACGGTGCTACATGTCAAAATATTCCCGGGAGTTACCTGTGCTGGTGTAAAGCAGGTTTTACAGGAAGGAACTGCGAGACAGGTCAGCTAGCCCGCTCTCTTTATTTCCAATACCTTACTGCTATCTATCTACCCATTTTGGAATCATGAATATATATGATGCGATATATTTGGATAGAGTTAATTTCATTAATTTTGTTTTTTTGAACGTATTTAATGTGTCCTGGATTTTTTTAAAAAAAGCGAACAAAAAAGATGCTACAAGTCTAAACATAAAGTGAGTTTTTAGACTATACCTCCTTCTCAGTGCATCCAAATTAAGATCATAATATCTTAATGTTACACAAGTTTTAATTTCTGATAGTCTCTAATGGTAGAGATGCAAATAAAAGGAAATGGTAGTTTTAAATATCATGGCGGTTTAAGTTATATTGAATTTAAATCTATTATCTAGATATCAATGAATGTGTTAAAGCCCCTTGTAAGAACGGTGCTACTTGCCAAAATATTGCTGGAAGCTACCAGTGCGCCTGTAAACCTGGCTATACAGACAGGAACTGTGAGACAGGTAACCTGCCTTGTAAAATTAATAATCACCGTTTGCGACAGAGATGAGGTTCATTTCTCTCATTAGACCATATTCTGTTACTCTAAGATCGATGCAACTAGAAAGTCCTCCATTGTCTTTATGTAAATTACGTCTTAATGCAAATGTAAATCCGGATATACTGGACGAGACTGTGAAACTGGTGAGCTTTGTTAGACTTAGAAATTTCATTAGGAACAGAAGCTTTCATTTTGCCTTTATTGAATGTTTAATCATATAACTACCATAAATGGTGTTACCATAGACAATTTTTGTTTCTCTATTGTGTAAAATGAATGGATTCTGTGTCCAAAGGTCTGTATAGTAACAACTAAAGAAAACGTCACAATATGGTGATAGCATTGGTGAAACACTTTATAGTTTAGCCTTGTTTTTTTGTTGTTGTTAATCACATTTAGATCTCATCCGTGATCTATAACAGACGCACAACATCCTGAAATCTGTTTGTTAATTCAATAGAAATTAAGACTGATCTATAATTATATTTACAGATGTGGACGAGTGCACAAGTTCTCCTTGCAAAAACGGTGCTCTATGTCAAAATGTTCCCGGCAGTTACCGGTGCAGCTGTAAA
Source organism: Pocillopora verrucosa (assembly GCF_036669915.1). Taxonomy (NCBI): domain Eukaryota; kingdom Metazoa; phylum Cnidaria; class Anthozoa; order Scleractinia; family Pocilloporidae; genus Pocillopora; species Pocillopora verrucosa. The sequence continues at coordinate 14,626,750 of NC_089321.1, read as the reverse complement.
TCAGGATTTGCAGGCAGACATTGTCAAAGAGGTTTGTGGACTCAAGAGACTTCCTTTTCCGAACCAACCCAAATTTCATCCCTTTATAGATATATTTGTGACTCCCTTACATCCCTATCGCAAAAAAAATAAGAAATAAATATTTATAACTTGTAGGAAGAGGCACTTTAGGCAAGAATGTTATAGCAATTTGTACTTTCATATTTAGATATTAACGAGTGTGCTGGATCTCCATGTAAAAACGGCGCCACATGTAAAAATATTCCCGGAAGTTACCTATGCAGTTGTAAAGCAGGTTTTAATGGAAGGAACTGCGACACAGGTCAGCTAACCCTTTCTCTTTTTTTTTCCAATACCTTTCTACAATCTATCTATCCATTTAGAATTAGGAACTTTTTAGGAGCTTTTTGCAATATCTCTCGAAGAAGTTAATTTCATTTATGTTTTATTTGGAAACAAATTTAATAAGTGTCCTGGATTGTTTTATAAACTTATGAAACGAGCAAACAAAAATGGATGCTCAAAGTTTAACTTGAAGTTACTGTTGAATTCCTACACGGTATGTCCTTTTCGTTGCATCTAAATTAGGATCATCATATTTTCATGTTACAACAGTTTTTATTTTTATAGTCCTATCCTTTGGAGAATGCAAACGAAAGGAACAACAGTTTAAAATATGATTCCGTTTAAGTTATCTCGACTTTTAATTTTTTTATCTAGACATCAATGAGTGTGCCAAATCCCCCTGTAAGAACGGTGCTACTTGTCAAAATCTACCTGGAAGTTACCGATGCAAGTGTAAATCCGGATATACTGGACGAAACTGTCAAACTGGTGAGCTTTGTTTTAGGCTTCGAAATTTCATTAGGAACAGTAACTTTCATTTTGCCTTCATCTGAATTTGTTTAATCATTCCATTACCAAAATATCACCTTTCCTGAAAAGCACTTCATCGCATTTTGCAGTTCGTTGACCTAAAGCCGTTTAAGAATGTACAACTAAATATCATTACCATTTTTTATTTACGTGTATTTCCCGATTTCCTTTTGCTGAATACCACATCACATTTACATATTATTAAAATTGTTACTTTTAACAACAAAGGTCTAAATTGAGGGCCCCGCTGAAAACTGTTTTGGCGAGTTGGGCTCCCTTATTAAAAATCATTATTAGAAAAAAATATAATTATATCAACGGAATTAATATTCCTGCTGCCACTTAAGGTCAAGATTGAGGGCCCCGCTGAAAACAGTTTTGGCGAGTTGGGTTCCCTAATTAAAAATCATTTTTAGAAAATATATATCATTAAAATCATATACCAACTGAATTATTATTCCCGCTGTCCTTAATCATTATTATTATTAGTATTATTGTTTGCGTTGGTAGTTGTTACTTACTTGCGATTTCGTCTTTGGATATCGATGAATGCGTTGAATCCCCATAAAAAAATGGTGCTACTTGCCAAAATATTCCGGAAGTTACAAATGTAACTGTAAAGCCGGATTTACAGGCAGAGACTGCGGATAAGGTGACCTTCACCAAAATGGTTATTTATTGTCCACGAGCCATTTGCTCCAGTTTTTGAGATTACTTGCCACACAAATGATACTTACTTTGCAACCTCAGCAGTAGTAAAGGAGGCTTACTACTCTCAGCACTACTCTAGACATTAAGCGAAGCCATAAAAGGATGTGGTAAAGGAGGAGCGTGTTCTTCTAAATTATGTCATTCCCTTAAGGACCAGTTATTTACAACATTAAATAATGTCTGAAAACGACAAAAAAATGGCAATTTGTTGATTTTCCATTGTATAAAACAACTAGATTCTGTGTCAGAGGTTCTGTATACAAACAAATAAAAAACTAATAGCTGAACCTTTTTTTTGTTGTTTCTCACAATTAGATGTCATCCGTGATCTATAACAGACGCACGATATCTTTAAAATCTATTTCATAATTAAATAGAATAGTCCTTCTCGTTGCATCCAAATTAAGACCATAATATTTTCGTGTTATACAAGTTTTTACTTCTGATAGTCTTATCCATCGGAGGATGCAAACGAAAGTAAATGGCCGTTTTAAATATAATTGCGGTTTAAGTTATGCTGATCCCTACTTTGTTATCTAGACATAAATGAGTGTGCTAAATCCCCGTGTAAGAACGGTGCTACTTGTCAAAATATCGCTGGAAGCTACCAGTGCGTCTGTAAACCTGGCTATACAGACAGTAACTGTGAGACAGGTAAGCTGCCTTGTAAATTTATATATCATCTTTTGGCGACATAGATGAGGTACATTTCTTTTATCGGACCATGTTCTAAAACCGCAATTAAAAGTTGTCTTTACGTCATCATGTATTGATTGGACGGTTCGTAAATGAAAATCATGTGAACTTCGATAAAGCGCTGTGTGTTCCTTGTAGAAAACTCGCGAAGAAGTCTTGGATAGTTCCTCTAGTATCGTTGCAACTAGAAGGTCCTCCATTATCTTTATCTGAAATTAGTTATTGGGTTTCTTATTCTATATACAGATATAGACGAGTGCGCTAAATCTCCGTGTCAAAACAATGCCTTGTGTCAAAATCTTCCGGGAGGTTACCGATGCAACTGTAAATCTGGACATACTGGACGAAATTGTGGAACTGGTGAATTTTGCCAGGCTTAAAAGTTTCATTAGGAACAATAACTTTCATATTGCCTTCATTTGAATTTCTTTTAATCATTTCATTACCGAGGTATACATCGCCTTTTCTGAGAAGCACTTCGTTGCATTTTGCAGGTCGTTGACTTAAATACCGTTTAGTAATAATTAATTGGGCACCACTATTATTGTTCATCAACCTTCATCCTCTCAAAAGACATTTTGTGATTCCCCTATTTAATTCTGCCGCAAAAGATTGCGAATAAATATATGACATATAAGAAGAGATACTTTTAACTTTAGGCAAGAAAAGGTATAAATATTTGTACTTTCATATTTAGATATTGACGAGTGTGCTAGATCTCCTTGTAAGAACGGCGCTACATGTCAAAATATTCCCGGGAATTACCTGTGCAGATGTAAAGCAGGTTTTACAGGAAAGAACTGTAACACAGGTCAGCTACTCCGCTCTCTTTTTAATTTCAATACCTTTCTTGCAAACTATCTATCCAATTAGAATTATGAGCTTTATGCAATTTAGAATAACAAACTTTTATAAATATCTCCAGAAGGATTCAATTTCATTAATTTTGCATTTGAAAACGTGATTAGCGAGTGTCCTGGATTGTTTGTAAAAAGATATATATAATATGACATACAGGAAAAGGTACTTTTTATTTTATGCAAGAAAAGTTATATTAATTTGTACTTTTTTCTTTAGATATTGACGAATGTGCTGGATCTCCTTGTAAAAACGGCGCTAAATGTTCAAATATTCCCGGGAGTTACCTGTGCATTTGTAAAGCAGGTTTTACTAGGAAAAACTGCGACTCAGGTTAGTTAACTCGCTATTTTCTTCAATTCCAACACCTTTCTACAATCTATCTATCTGTGAACGTTTCGTATCTCTGAGGGGATTTTATTTGATTAATTTTGAATTTGGAAACGTATTTAATAAGCGAAAGGAAATGGTGGTTTTAAATATTACCGCGGTTAAAGTTCTTTTGACTTTTAATTTGTTATTTAGACATCAATGAGTGTGCAAAATCCCCTTGTAAGAACGGTGCTAGTTGTCAAAATATTCCTGGAAGTTACCGATGCAAGTGTAAATCCGGATATACTGGACGAAACTGTCAAACTGGTGAGCTTTGTTAGTCTTAAAAATTTCATTAGGAACAGTCACTTTCATCTTGCCTTCATTTCAATTGTTTAATCATTTCATTACCAAGATATCGCCTTTCCTGAGAAGCACTTCGTTACATTTTGAAGTTCGCTCACCCAAATACTGTTTAAGAATATTTAATTGAGTACCATTATCATTCTTCATTTACATGCATTTCCCGATATACTCTTACTGAATACCACATAATACTATTACAATTGTTACTTTTAACAACCAAGGTCTAGATTGAGGGCGCCACAGAAAACAGTTTTGGCAAGTTAAGTTCCCTCATCAAGTCATTATTAGGAAATAAATATCATTATAATTATATACCAACGGAATTATTATTCCCGATGTCACTTAGTCATTATTATTGTTACTATTATAATTAGTATTATTATCATTATCATTATTCGCATTGTTACTAACTTGTGATTTCGTCTTTAGATATCGATGAATGTGTTGGAACTCCATGCAAAAACGGAGCAACTTGTCAAAACATTCCCGGAAGTCACAAATGTAATTGTAAACCCGGATTTACAAGCAAAGACTGCGGAAAAGGTAAACATCACAAAAATGGTTCTTTATTGTTCACGAACTCTTTGCTTTGAACTTTAAGCAGTATCTCTGGTAGGGGTGAATTTCATTAGTTTTAGATTTTGGCGACGTATTAAGTGTCCTGGATTGCTTTTAAATTATGTATATATAATATATTATAATATCTGAGAAGAGGTACTTTTTACTCTATGAAAGAATAGTTATATTTCGTTATACTTTTTTATCTAGATATTGACGAATGTGCTGGATCTCCTTGTAAAAACGGCGCTAAATGTTCTAATATTCCCGGGAGTTACCGGTGTAGTTGTAAAGCAGGTTTCATAGGAAGGAACTGCGAGACAGGTCAGCTAGCCCACTCTCCTTTTAATTCCACTACCTTTCTACAATCAATCTATCCATTTAGATTTAAACGATTTTTTGTAATATTTCTGGAGGAGTTAATTTCATCAATTTGTTAACGTGTTTAATAAGTGTCATGAATTGTTTTGAAAAGCGAAAAAGGATGATAAACTCTAAACATAAAGTTACTTTTGAATTTCTAAATTCAAATTAAGATCACAATATTTTAATGTTACACCGGTTTTGATATGTGATAGTCTTATCTATTGAAAGATGCAAACGAAAGGAAATGGTAGTTCTAAATATCATTGCGCTTTAAGTAATATTGACTTTAAATCTATATCTAGATATCAATGAATGTGCTAAGTCCCCTTGTAAGAACGGTGCTACTTGTCAAAATATTGCTGGAAGCTACCAATGCGCGTGTAAACCTGGCTACATAGACAGGAACTGTGAGACAGGTAAGGTGCCCCGAAAGATTAAATATCATCCTTTGGCGACATAGATGAGGTTCATTTCCATATTCTAAAAAAGCGCCATTAAAAGTTGTGCTTCTGTCATCTTGGACGGACGGTTCTAAAATAATGATCATGTGAACTTCGATAAAGCACTGTATGTTCCTTGTAGAAATCTTGGAAAAAAAGTCTTGAATAGTTGCTCTAAAATCTATACAACTAGAAAGTCCTTCATTGTCCTTATTTAAAATTAGATATGTGGTTTCTTATTCCATATACAGATAAAGATGAGTGCGCTAAATCTCCGTGTCAAAACGATGCCTTGTGTCAAAACCTTCCTGGAAGTTACCGATGCAAATGTAAATCCGGATATATTGGACGAAACTGCGAAAGTGGTGAGCTTTGTCAGGCTTAAAAGTTTCATTAGCAACAACAACTTGTATCTTGCCTTCATTTGAAGCTTTTTTAATCATTTCATTACCAAGATATCGCCTTTCCTGAGAAGTACCTCAACGGAGTACCATTATCATTGTTTATTTACGTATATTTTGCGATGTACTCTTTACTGAATACCACATCAAATTTACATACTATTAAAATTCATTAAAATCACTATTAGAAAATAAATATCATTAGAATTATATACCAATTCCCGCAATCACTTAATGATGATGATTATTATTATTATCATTATCATTATTATTATTATTACTGACCTTGTTACTTACTTGTGATTTGTCTTTAGATATCGATGAATGTGTTGGATCGCCATGCAAAAACGGTGCTACTTGTCAAAATATTCCCGGAAGTCACAAATGTAACTGTAAACCCGGATTTACAGGCAGAGACTGCGGAAAAGGTGAACTTCACCAAAATGGTTATTTATTGATTTTAGATATATGAAAATTCAATTGGTAGAGCGCTGCACCGGCATCGCAGAGGTCATGGGTTCAAATCCCGTACGGGCCTGAATTTTTTTCAGGTCCTATTTACAACTACTCGTTTCAGTAGTGTTCTTAGCTGCGAGGATCTTTTAATTTCATCTTCATGGTTATTTGTTGTTACGCTAAATGTCAAAATATTCCCGGGAGTCATTTGTGCAGTTGTAAAGCAGGTTTAACAGGAAGGAACTGCGACACAGGTCAGCTAGCCCGCTCTCTTTCTAATTCCATCATCTTTCTATTTAGAATACTAAACTATTTGCAATATCACTGGAAGGAGTTAATTTCATTAATTCTGCCTTTGGAACCGTATTTAATAGGTGTTCTGAATTGTTTTGAAAAAAAAGATAAACAAAAAGGATGCCACGAGTCTAACGGGAGTAACTGTTGAATTTCAAGACGATATGTCTTTCCCCTTGCATCCAAATAAGGATCATAGCCAGTTTTTATTTCTAATAGTCTTATCCAGTGGAGAACGCAAACGGAACGGGAAGGAAATGTTGGTTTTAAATATCATTGCGGTTGAAGTTCCATTGATACATATAAATTTAATATCTAGATATCAATGAGTGTGCTAAATCCCCTTGTAAGAACGGTGCAACATGTCAAAATACTGCTGGAAGCTACCAATGTGCGTGTCAACGTGGCTATGCAGACAGGAACTGTGAGACAGGTAAGCTGCCTTGTAAAATTAAAAATCGTCGTTTGGTACCATAGATGGTGTTCATTTTTCTCACTGGATCATATTCTAAAAAAGCGCAATTAAAAGTTGTTTCTGTCATCTTGTATTGATTGAACGGTTCTAAAATGATAAATGTGTGAGCCCTGATAAAGCACTGTGTGTTCCTTGTACGAAAATCGATAGGAAGACTTGAGTTGTTGTCTAAAATCTCTGCAACTAGAAAGTCCTCCGTTGTCTTTATCTAAAATTAGTGGTTTCTTTTTTGGTTTCTTATTCTATATACAGATATAGACGAGTGTGCTGCATCTCCGTGTCAAAACGATGCCTTGTGTCAAAATATTCCAGGAAGTTACCGATGCAAGTGTAAATCCGGATATACTGGACGAAATTGTCAAATTGGTGAGCTGATTAGGCCTAGAAATTCCATTAGGAACAGTAATATTCATCTCACCTTCATTTGGATTTTTTTAATCACTTCATTACCAAGATATCGTCTTTCCTGAGAAGCGCTTCGTTTCATTTTACAGTTCGTTGCCTTAAAATCCGTTTAATAATATTTAATTGAGTACAATTATTATTGTTCATCAATTTTCACCCCCTTGTTGATATCTTTGTGATTTTCCCGTACTTAATTCTACCGCAAAAAAATAACAGATAAATTATTATAACATATAAAAAGAGATACTTTAAACTTTAGGCAAGAAAAGTTAGATTAATTTATCCCTTTTTATTTAGATATTAACGAGTGTGCTGGCTCTCCGTGTAAAGACGGTGCTACATGTCTTAATATTCCCGGAAGTTACATCTGCAGATGTACAGCAGGTTTTACAGGAAGGAACTGCAACGCAGGTCAGCTAGCCTGCTCTCTTTTTAATTCCAATACCTTTCTACAATCTATCTATTCATTTAGAATTACAAACTTTTATCAGTATCTCTGGAGTGAGTTAATTTCATTAATTTTGCATTTGGAAATGTAATAAGTAAGTGTCCTGGATTGTTTTTAAAATATATATATGAAGAACATATCAAAAAAAATGGCAAGAGGTACTTTTTACTTCATGCAAGAATAGTTATATTAACTTGTACTATTTTCTTTAGATATTGACGAATGTACTGGATCTCCTTGTGAAAACGGCGCTAAATGTTCTAATATTCCTGGGAGTTACCTGTGCAGTTGTAAAGCAGGTTTTACAGGAAAGAACTGCGACGCAGGTCAGCTAACCCGCTCTCTTTTTTAAAGTGCCTATGACACGAAATTTTTTTTGTATTTTCTGGTTGACAGCGGTATTTAAAATTAGAACTAATTGACCTTCGCGCCTGGCGAGTTCTCCTTGTCCATTTTTTTCTACGTTGAAAGTACGATTTGGCGGCCAAAAAGTGTCCCCATAAAGTGCGCTTTAAAAAAAATTTAAAGCAGGATTTACAGGAAGAAACTGCAACTCAGGTAAGCTAGCCCGCTCTCTTTTTAATTTCAACACATTTCTACAATCTGTCAATCCATTTAGAATTATGAACTTTCTGCAATTTAGAATTACAAACTTTTATCAGTATCTCCAGAAGGATTCAATTTCATTAATTTTGCATGTGAAAACGTGATTAATGAGTGTCCTGGATTGATTTTAAAAAAATAATCATACCTAATATGATATATAGGAAGAGGTACTTTTCACTTTATGCAAGAAAAGTTATATTAATTTATACTTTTTTCTTTAGATGTTGACGAATGTGCTGGATCTCCTTGTAAAAACGGCGCTAAATGTTCTAATATTCCCGGGAGTTACCTGTGCAGTTGTAAAGCAGGTTTTACAGGAAAGAACTGCGACACAGGTCAGCTAGCTCGCTCTCTTTTCAATTCCAACACCTTTCTACAATCAATCTATCTGTGAACTTTTCGCAATATCTCTGAGGGGATTTTATTTCTTTAATTTTGCATTTGGAAACGTAATATATAATAAGCGAAAGGAAATGGTGGTTTTATATATTACCGCAGTTAAAATTCTTAATTTGTTATTTAGACATCAATGAGTGTGTAAAATTCCCTTGTAAGAACGGTGCTAGTTGTCAAAATCTTCCTGGATGTTACCGATGCAAGTGTAAATCCGGATATACTGAACGAAACTGTCAAACTAGTGGGCTTTCTTAGGCTTAAAAATTTCATTAGGAACAGTCACTTTCATCTTGCCTTCATTTCAATTTTTTAATCATTTCATTACCAAGATATCGCTTTTCCTGAGAAGCACTTCGTTACATTCTGCAGTTCTTTCACCTAAATCCTGTTTAAGAATATTTAATTGAGTACCATTATCATTCTTCATTTACGTGCATTTCCCGATATACTCTTTACTGAATACCACATCACATTTTCATACTACGAGAATTGTTACTTTTAACTACCAAAGTCTAGATTGAGGGCCCCGCTGAAAACAGTTTTGGCAAGTTAAGTTCCCTCATCAAGTCATTATTAGGAAATAAATATCATTATAATTATATACCAACGGAATTATTATTCCCGATGTCACTTAATCATTATTATTGTTACTGTTATAATTAGTATTATTATCATTATCATTATTTGCATTGTTACTCAGTTGTGATTTCGTCTTTAGATATCGATGAATGTGTTGGATCTCCATGCAAAAACGGTGCAACTTGTCAAAACATTCCCGGAAGTCACAAATGTAATTGTAAACCCGGATTTACAGGCAAAGACTGCGGAAAAGGTGAACATCACAAAAATGGTTCTTTATTGTTCACGAACTATTTGTTAAGAAACTGTCAAAGAGGTTTGTGGACTCAAGAGACAACCTTTCTCGGACTAACTGAACTTTCATCCCCTCAAAGGCATATTTGTGACTCCCCTATATTTAATTATATCGCAAAAACAAACAAATATATAATTATAATCTACAGAAAGAGGTAGTGCTAACTTTAGGCACGAAATGTCATATTCATTAGTACTTTCATATTTAGATATTGACGAGTGTCCTGGATCTCCTTGCAAAAACGGCGCTACGTGTCAAAATATTCCCGGGAGTTACCTGTGTAGTTGTAAAGCAGGTTTTACAGGAAGGAACTGCGACACAGGTCAGCTAGTTCGCTCTCTTTCTAATTCCACTATCTTTCTACAATCTATCTATCTATTTAGAATTAAACGATTTTTTGTAATATTTCTGGAGGAGTTAATTTCATCAATTTGTTAACGTATTTAATAAGTGTCCTGAATTGTTTTGAAAAAAAAGGATGATAAAGTCCAAACATAAAGTTACTTTTCAATTTCTAGACGTTACGTCCTTCTCGTTAAATTCAAATTAAGATCACAATATTTTGATGTTACACCAGTTTTTACATGTGATAGTCTTATCTATTGAAAGATGCAAGCGAAAGGAAATGATAGTTCTAAATATCATTGCGGTTTAAGTAATATTGACTTTAAATCTGTTATCTAGATATCAATGAATGTGCTAAGTCCCCTTGTAAGAACGGTGCTACTTGTCAAAATATAGCTGGAAGCTACCAATGCGCGTGTAAACCTGGCTACTTAGACAGGAACTGTGAGACAGGTAAGGTGCCCCGAAAGATTAAATATCATCTTTTCTCTCACTGAACCATATTCTAAAAAAGCGCCATTAAAAGTTGTACTTCTGTCATCTTGGACGGACAGTTCTAAAATAACAATCGTGAACTTCGATAAGGCACTGTGTGTTCCTTGTAGAAATATCGGAAAAAAGTCTTGAATAGTTGCTCTAAAATCTCTGCAACTGGAAACTCCTCCATTGTCCTTATTTAAAATTAGACATGTGGTTTCTTATTCCATATACAGATATAGATGAGTGCGCTGAATCTCCGTGTCGAAACGATGCCTTGTGTCAAAATCTTCCTGGAAGTTACCGATGCAAGTGTAAATCCGGATACATTGGACGAAACTGCGAAAGTGGTGAGCTTTGTCAGGCTAAAAGTCTCATTAGGAACAATAACTTTCATCTTGCCTTCATTTGAAGTTTTTTGAATCATTTCATTACCAAGATATCGCTTTTCCTGAGAAGCACCTCGACGGAGTACCATTATCATTGTTTATTTACGTATATTTTGCGATGTACTCTTTACTGAATACCATATCACATTTACATACTATTAAAATTTATTAAAAATCATTATTAGAAAATAAATATCATTATAATTATATACCAACAGAATTATTATTCCCGCAATCACTTAATGATCATTGTTGTTATCATCATTATTATTATCATTATCATTATTATTATTGTTATCATTACTGACGTTGTTACTTTATTATTATTATGATCATTAAGTGATTGCGGGAATTATTATTCCCGCAATCACTTAATGATCATTGTTGTTATCATCATTATTATTATTATCATTATCAGTATTATTATTGTTATCATTACTGACGTTGTTACTTGTGATTTGTCTTTAGATATCGATGAATGTGTTGGATCTCCATGCAAAAACGGTGCCACTTGTCAAAATATTCCCGGAAGTCACAAATGTAACTGTAAACCCGGATTTACAGGCAGAGACTGCGGAAAAGGTGAACTTCACTAAAATGGTTATTTATTGTTACGCTACATGTCAAAATATTCCCGGGAAATATTTTTGTCGTTGTAAAGCAGGTTTTACAGGAAAGAACTGCGACACAGGTCAGCTAACTCACTCTCTTTTTAAAGTTCCTATGAAGGAAATTTTTTTTTTGTATTTTCTGGTCGACAGCGGTATTTAAAATAAGAAATAATCGACCTTCGCGCCTGGCGAGTTCTACTTGTCCATTTTTTTGTGCATTGAAAGTAGGATTTGGCGGCCAAAAAGTGTCCCGATAAAGCAAGCGGCCAATACGCTAATGTAACATAGCTGTCACGTAGAAAACTGTAAACACACACCTCGGAAACTAAAGTGGTGAGAGGAGAAATCCAAAGGAGAGGAAGATCGTATTGCCTGACCGGAGCGCCAAATGATGTTAGGTACCAGAATAATACACATATACCGAGTACTTCTATACACTAATTTCCAAAGGATGAAGTTGTATGGCCAAATTGTATGCGTTTCGATCGTTGTCATCGAGGAGATTTTACTCTTCAGTGTCGTCGGCCTTATTCTCCGCACCGGCTTCGAAGATGGCTGTTACAAACGCATACCATTAGTCAAATCATGGAAAGATAAACAATGAACTCAGCTTAAAAGAATGCAGATTAAGGGGCCTGTTCCCAGACCAACCATAATTGTTCAACATTCTTTCTTTTCGGTGGGCATGCGAAGAATAGTGAGCTCCTTATTGTTTTTTATTTCACGCGCTAGAGATGTACCTATAGTCCTTGTCTTTCCACGTGACTACATTTGCGCTTTTCTTATCGTATGAAAATCGAACCAATTGTATTTTCCATCGTATTTTAATAACAAACACATCATTTGTAATAAAGTTCAACTCATTTCCTGGGCTGACCGACTCCCTGTTGCATGAACAGTGCGAAACCTCTGGCGGATACTGACAAAAAAAAAAAACACAAGCTCGAAGCGGCCGTGTTTTCTCTTAACCTGGGTTTCCGAAAATCCATCTCACGAGCCATCAATTCTCCCTGCTCTTCTGAGACTAAAAGTAGCCACTGTAGCGATGCCATTGTGATAACAGCACTGCAACGAAATAAACGAAGAAACACAAGTTTTATTGAATTAGACGGTGACGAATCCAAGTGCTGTGTGAAAGTCGATACATACGAAATTTAACCATTGAGCGAAATGGATGATGATGAGGATGATGATCAAGAGTATTTCAACGCTGATTGATACAAAACTACAAGAGATGTGAGAGATTTGTAATTGTCAACTGAGAGTTTTTATAGTTTTCTACGTCATCACCCGCTAATTCGTTACCAGTCCATGGGACATTTTTAAGACAAAATAGGAGCTCTTTAGGACCCAAAAAAAACCGTGTTTTGGGCTTTTTGAAATTTCTCTTCTACCGGAATTGGATTGTACATGTGATAAGCTAAATATTTAAGCCAAAAAAAAATTTGTGTCATCGGCACTATAATTCCAATACCTTTCTACAGTCTATCTTTCCATTTAGAATTATGAACTATTTGCAATATCACTGGAAGGATTTGGAAACGTAATTAATAAGTATCCTGGATTGTTTTGAAAAACGACAAAAAGGATGGTGAAGTCTGAACATAAAGTTACTTTTCAATTTTTCGACGATGCGTCTTTCTCGTTACATTCAAATTAAGATCATAATATTTTAGTTTTACATTAGTTTTTATTTCTGATAGTCTTATTTATTGGAGAATACAAACGGAAGGAAATGGTAGTTTTATATATCATTGCGGTTTAAGTTATATTGACGCCTACTTTGTTATCTAGATATCAATGAGTGTGCTAAGTCTCCTTGTAAGAACGGTGCTACTTGTCAAAATATAGCTGGAAGCTACCAGTGCGCGTGTAAACCTGGCTATACAGACAGGAACTGTGAGACAGGTAGGCCGCCTTGGAAGATTAAATATCATCTTTTGGCGACATAGATGAGATTTACCTCTCTCGCTGGACCATATTCTAAAAGAGCGCCATTAAAAATTGTTCTTCCGTAATCTTGTATTGATTGGACGGTTCTAAAATGATAATCATGTGTACTTAGTTTCTTATTCTATATATACAGATATAGATGAGTGTGCTGCATCTCCGTGTCAAAACGATGCCTTGTGTCAAAATCTTCCTGGAAGTTACCAGTGCAAGTGTAAATTCGGATATACTGGACGAAACTGTCAAACTGGTGAGTTTGGTTGCGCTTAAAAGTTTTATAAGGAACAGGAACTTCCATTTTGCCTTCATTTGAAATTTTTAAAATCATTTCAGTACCAAAATACCGCCTTGAATTTATACTTTTTTATTTAGATATTAACGAATGTGCTGGATCTCCTTGTAAAAACGACGCTACATGTCAAAATATTCCCGGGAGTTACCTGTGCAGATGTAATGCAGGTTTTACAGGAAGAAACTGCAACTCAGGTCAGCTAGCCCACTCTCTTTTTAATTCCAACACCTTTCTACAATCTATCTATCCATTTAGAATTATGAACGTTTTGCAAATTAGAATCACAAACTTTTATCGGTATCTCCAGAAGGATTTAATTTCATTAATTTTACATTTGAAAACGTGGTTGGTGAGTGTCCTGGATCGTTTTTAAAAAAATAATTATATATAATATGATGTATAGGAAGAGGTACTTTTTACTTTATGCAAGAAAAGTTATATTAATTTGTACTTTTTTCTTTAGATGTTGACGAATGTGCTGGATCTCCTTGTAAAAACGGCGCTAAATGTTCAAATATTCCCGGGAGTTACTTGTGCAGTTGTAAAGCAGGTTTTACAGGGAAGAACTGCGACGCAGGTTAGCTAACTCGCTCTCTTTTCAATTCCAACACCTTTCTACAATCTAACTATCTATGAACGTTTCGCAGTATCTCTAAGGGGATTTTATTTGATTAATTTTGAATTTGTAAACGTATTTAATTTGTAAACGTAGTTCTTTTGACTTTTAATTTGTTATTTAGACATCAATGAGTGTGCAAAATCCCCTTGTAAGAACGGTGCTAGTTGTCAAAATCTTCCTGGAAGTTACCGATGCAAGTGTAAATCCGGATATATTGGACGAAACTGTCAAACTGGTGAGCTTTCTTAGGCTTAAAAATTTCATTAGGAACAGTTACTTTCATCTTGCCTTAATTTCAATTTTTTAACCATTTCATTACCAAGATATCGCCTTTCCTGAGAAGCACTTCGTTGCATTTTGCATTCCTGTTTAAGAATATTTAATTGAGTACCATTATCATTCTTCATTTACGTGCATTTCCCGATATACTCTTTACTGAATACCACATCACATTTTCATACTATTACAATTGTTACTTTTAACAACCAAGGTCTAGACTGAGGGCCCCGGTGGAAACAGTTTTGGCAAGTTAAGTTCCCTCATCAAGTCATTATTAGGAAATAAATATCATTATAATTATATACCAACGGAATTATTATTCCCGATGTCACTTATTCATTATTATTATTATTACTATTATAATTAGTATTATTATCATTATCATTATTTGCATTGTTACTCAGTTGTGATTTCGTCTTTAGATATCGATGAATGTGTTGGATCTCCATGTAAAAACGGTGCAACTTGTCAAAACATTCCCGGAAGTCACAAATGTAACTGTAAACCCGGATTTACAGGCAAAGACTGCGGAAAAGGTGAACATCACAAAAATGGCTCTTTATTGTTCACGAACTATTTGCTCCATTTTTTTTAGATTTCTTGTTACACAAATAATACTACTTTGCAGCCTCAGCAGTAGGAAAGAGGGCCTACTACTACTTTTAATAATATCTAGAAATTATCAAACATAATAATGAAAAAATACCTTCAGATGCAAATTTTTATTCTTAGAAAATCTTGTTAATAGGAACAAACTCTTTAAGACTAACTAACTTCCCTTTGCGGGCTTAAAAGTGCTTCTGTTATTTTGTATTTGGAGATATCGACGAGTGTGCTGGATCTCGTTGCAAAAACGGTGCTGGTTGTCAAAATCTTCTGGGGAGTTACCAGTGCAGTTGTAAAACAGGTTATGCAGGCAGAAACTGCGAGAAAGGTAAATATTTTCAAAATTTCTGAAACACTGTTTGGAATGTCTTCGCAATTCTGCAGACGCATTGCAGTGTTTTGCTAATCAGGAACGAGTTTGTAGAGGTTTTTTTAAACAAGTATGTACTCTTTTTTATCTTATTTTTTTAGATGTGAATAGGTGCCTTGAATCTCCCCGCAAAAACGAAGCCGTCTGTCGTAATATTCGCGGTCGTTAGCATTGCAATTGTCAACCCGGTTTTACAGGCAGAAATTGTGAACAGGCCCTAAAAGTCCAATTTTTGTAACAAAGCCACTCCTATTTACTGAACTGAAACGTTGTGTATGTGCTTACACCTTAGAGACTTTGTCTTCGTAGATATCGATGAATGCGTCACTGAAAAGCCCTGTAAAAATAATGCCAAGTGTGATAACATCCCTGGCAGTTACCGCTGTAGCTGCGCCCGTGGGCACACTGGACGCAACTGCCATATTGGTTAGTTATGCTTTTGTTTTGCTTCAAACTGAATATGTATTTCATCACTCTCAAACTAGGGGAAAATTAGATTTTCTGTTCACCATTCATTTGAACTACTTTGTCGTAGTCGCATGATTAACGTTCTTTTGGCTCTGCAGATATCAATGAATGCGCAAAACAAAATGGCGGATGCTCTCACAGGTGCACTAACACTGATGGTAGCTTTACATGCTCTTGCCCAGATCCTGAACTGAATTTAGCACCCGATCGTCGAACTTGTGTAGGTAAGAAAATTGGTATCACCTCCGCAGGTTGTTCATTATGAATTAATTTTAGGGAAAAATTGAGATTCATTTTAATAATATAGAACATACAACTTTATTATTTATATAACGCAAAATACATGGGTATATGATCATGATGTAATGCACTTTACATTACGATGCGTAGAATATACTTTAATATTACAATGAAATGGATAAAAAAAATCACATCTTCCCTAAATAGTTAAGAAATTTATACTGGATAAAAAAATAAATATATATTTGCATGTAAAAATCTATGTTAAAATACCATAGGTCACAGGGTAAAAGCTAATTTTTTAGCCGTGCCATAAAAGTTTTGAGATTGCCGAAAGCTCTCAGCTCGCCTAAAAAGGGCTGCAAAGAATGCTCTGTCTCCTTTTTTTTTTTCCATAGCCGATGATGTTGACGTCAAGTGTTTTAAAAACCACATGTCAATCACACTACCCAAAACCCTCCTTCTTGGGTTAAGCCGTGAGCATGTCACTCTACGAGATCTTAACTGCGTTGCTACGGAAACAAATACCCATTACACCCTTACGACAGCTTTCACCGATTGTGGCACGACTGCCACGTTCAGAAAGGGCGCCGTTGTCTATAGTAACACAGTTTTGGAAATACCAGTGGAAGGTGACGCTATGGTAACCAGAGTTCGCGAGATTGAGATTCCTTTCAGTTGCTATTTCAAATCCAGCGGTGATGCAATATCTGTTGGATACAAACCTGACATCAGGAAACTGGTTGTCGACGAAGATGGGAAAGGAAACTTTTCACTAAATCTAGACATGTTTGCAGATAAAAAGTAAGCTTGCATGAACTGTGTACTTAGGTAACAATGCATCGTGGGAGACCAAATAGGGAGTTTGTCTTGAAGCATTTTGAGCTCTCTACTCTATCATACTCGGGTTCGAAATAATTCACTAAAACCTGGAGCAACAAACTTCCATTGTTCCACATTTCAGCGTCAGTTGAAATTTCCTTAAGAGGGCGCAAAAAGTAGTAAGTGCTGATGTTCCATCGAAGAACAATGAAGAAAAAATATTTGCTTGCTTTCGCATTTTCTGTTGCTCTAAACATTCTTCTTTTTTTTTTTAACCAGGTTCACCCTACCATACAGAGAAGAGGACTATCCAGTGCAAATCAAACAAAAACAGGATCTGTGTTTTCGAGCGTCCGTAAAATCCGAGGACAAAAATTTGTCGGTTTTAGTGGAAAATTGTTTCGCTACTTCCTCCAAAAATACTGACCTTGCGGCTAAATATTATCTCGTCAAGAACGGGTGAGATGTATACTATCGTTCCATGTGTCATTAAAAGGGATAAACAATGCGACGAGCTAATGCCACTGAAAAAAAGTTGGAGACAATTTGCTTCATGACAATATATCTGTGGAAATCTTGGCCGCTGTGACTAGTCGTATAGATTCAGGCTGGTTTGAGTTTGTACGATACTCGCAGCTAGTAAGATGAGTCACAACTTAACTTATTAAAGAAGCTGCACACACGAAACTATTTTTTCCAATAATTTAATCCACCCTTTCAAACAGACAGATTTTTATGAGATCTGAAATTACACCTTGAACAAAGTTTAGTATACAACGACTTCTCAGAATCTCCAAAGAGAAAAAGTAAAAATTTTTGTTGGATATCAGGCCTTTGCAAATCAGAGACGGATTAATATTTCTCATTGAAATGTTTCCATGTGGTGTTTTGTAGATGCTGTGTCGATAAAACGACCAAATTCGTTCCAACTCCTAAAACTGAAGAATCCAGATTCTCCATCGAAGGATTCAAGTTCATTGCTGATCATCCATTTGTGTTTCTTCATTGCCAAATGAGGATTTGTGATTCAGATGACCTGAATTCCAGATGTTCTCAAGGATGTTTGAAAGGATCGAGGGAAAAGCGAGACGCTAACAATGAGGATAAGTTGTACTCTTTGGTACAGGGCCCTCTTACAACTGATGATGACTTAGAAGAAACGAAAGCCAATCAAAAGATTGTAAAAGGTAAAATAGCAACGGACTGTTTTCTTCAGCTTTTTAATAAACGCCAAATATAAATATGCGAAGTGATTTTGGAACTTAAGTTGACAGTGAGGACTGCAACAAGATAAAAACCAATCTAAAACCTTTAGCCCCAAAAATGCCTGGCTTTTGATTTATCCTTCCAGTATATTCCTTGAATCAAATGTAGAGGTCATGGGATTAGAGAGAAAGATCACCATTTTGCAAAAGAATCTCCTGACTGTCGATAAGTTCTTCTTGCCAGTGTCATAGGTACTGTGAAGAAAGCATATAGAGAACATGAATGCTGATGTTAGTGTGTTGAAGGTTGAGGAGCTCAGATAGCATCTTGACTTCAGAAATAATTCTAAAAGTCAGTTTTCCCGTTGGAAACTTTTGTTTAATCCACGTTTTAATGGTCTTAACATTGTTTTCTGTTAATCTTCATCATCTAAACTTCGACTTCTCTCTAGCCTTCTTTTTCAACCTTTTTGAAATCAGGACCTCGGTGAAAACTCAAATAAAAATGATTAGATAATAAATATAATGATAATAATACTGATCCTAATCATAATTATCATCTTCATCTTTACTTTTATGATTGCCTTTACTAATTTTGACATCATTTATTTTCCTTTTTGCTAACAATTTTGAAGGTGCATGGTTTTTACTCGGTAAACTTATTCACCCAGATTTAACAATGCGTAAGAAAATTCCTTTTATTGAAAATCCTTTGGTTTATTTCAGATGCCACCATACCAGCAGTCCTTCCTTTACTTGTACTGGCTGTGATTTGCATTGTGGGAATGATTTGGTTAGATCACAAAAGAAAAAGAGTCGCTCGTGTGTATGCTCCATAGTCAATGACGTCAGAGGACCAAAGCCTCCTGCACTACCCTATTGGTGGCCTGAAGTGACAAAAAAAAACTAAACAAAAATTGTCTTCAAGATTTTTTGTAGTAAATAAAATAAAAAAAAGATCGCTTGAGCCAAAAGATTTGTAAATTTTGATGAGAAGTCGCTACGACACAAAATGATTTACAAAAACTAGTAGAATATCAAGCAGACTGAGAAATTCAGCGGATCGAAACTCGCCAACTAACTTTAGCTAAATGTATAATATCCAGTGGGTGACAACTCGGTAAAACCTATTCAGCGGTATCTCTCATAACTAAGGAAATATTTTAAAGTTTTGATATTAGAAAATGTAAATCTGAGACCAAAGATGAAACGACCGAAGGCAAAATTAACAATTAAATCGATAAATCAGATAAACAGTGGTTTTAAATTATCAAAATAAATATACAACATACGACTCCGGAATATAATATACGATTCCTTTATTCGCCACAGTATAAAAAAAGTTTAGATTTACGAAAAAAATCACGGCATGCAGAAAGAATCTTGTGATTCGTCTAAGCTCCTGCCAAGCGACAGTGTTGTTGTTGTTGTTGTTTTTTTTTTAATAGTGTTTATTACTTCCAAAAATGAAATTAGGTAGCCTTCAAATGTCAGTTTGAAAGAAAACTCGTCAAGTCAGGCTGAATTTCTAGTCGCACCATCGTCTTTCATGTTTTAAGTAATTCGCGTCTTTAAAGCTAACTACAATAGAGTTTATTTCTTCCTCGTTTCATTTTTCGAAGGTTTATCCTGACTGAACGCCAGCCGTTGCTGTGGAATTAAGATGAAAAACAATGCATGAATATAAAATCAAAGTACGTTGTTAGATAAGCCTGTTAAGTTCACTTCAGTGAAGTGTAACATAAAAGTATAATGGATCTTAAATTGCGTAAAGCACGGCTTTGGCGAAAATAATTGATCCTTTCTTAAACCAAGATTCGTCG
Organism: Pocillopora verrucosa; assembly: GCF_036669915.1. Taxonomy (NCBI): domain Eukaryota; kingdom Metazoa; phylum Cnidaria; class Anthozoa; order Scleractinia; family Pocilloporidae; genus Pocillopora; species Pocillopora verrucosa. Next base: position 14,606,716 of record NC_089321.1, on the reverse strand, counting down.
TGTGTATTCCAAAATGTTATCAAAAATAATCTGATTACCCTTCCGATATTTGTGCAGTTAAGACACATGCTACACGTCCATAGAATAGAATGGCTTTTTAGACAACGTTCATTAGATATAATTACAATTTCAGGTAGGCTTTCCCATCTCCCGCTAAAAGGAAGCTAAATTTTCTGTCACTCCCTCCTAGTGTCGAGACATCAACGCTTCATTAACCTAGGCTAGTGGTTTCATTGTTTTCCTCGCTCTTTTTCCTTTTTTTTCTCTATTGTTCAACGTCAACTGTGTCTTCTACACCAAGCAAGAGCACATATAACTGGTCAGGTCACATTTCAATTGTGTAAAGTTTTTCGTATGTACCTTTAAACGCTACGGGCACACAATATAACCAGACTTCCTGCAAACACAATTGTTGCTCAGTTTTTCACCAACTCTTAGGATTCTATCGTTGAACCAACAGATTGTTTCTGCCAACAAAAACATATTTTAACAAAATTGCAGTACATCAAGTAATCAGCGGAGAAGACTCGAGAAAAATAATTCGTTAAGCAGCTGCCAGCTTTAGTCAAAATTCTTTACCTTAGTAACACTATTAGACAAAACGTACCCTTTGATTTTAGATATACTGGAACATTTTTGAGACTCGTCTATTCCGGAAATCCATACATCACTTTTTTTACCGCTTTTATTTCACGTGATAATACTCTAGAGAACAATTTCTTTCAAATTTCCCCTTTTTCACATGCATATGTTCGCATAATTTGCAAAAGATTAAGCTAGGAATTCCCTTGAGACCTAAAATGTTACAATTCAAAACCTCAAGGCGATAATATTTCTTGATTTATTCTACCTTTGGTTTACCTTCGTTGCCTTGATTGTCTTGTTCTTCAACTTCGTTCCAGTATTCCTCGGTGACTAATGAAATGAAAATAAATAAATTGTGACAAGTCAACGTAACTTCGTTAACATCCGAATAATTAAAATTTAACTTGATCACCTCATTGACCCCAGGTGATAAATACAATTGTTCTCTAATTCTGTGAAAAGTTTATTTTTGTGAGAAATATTGAAGGAAAAAAATAAAAACGGGAACAGTCAATGTAATGATGTTGCACATCAATCCTTTATTCTTATACCATATTATCAAAGATAAAATATACTTCAAGCTAAATAAAAATAATGGTTATTGAAAATTGTTTTCAAGGAAGAAATAGGTTTAGGTCTTTCTTAATTAGAAGTACCCTTGACCCTAGTCTCCTTCGCAGCCGTTCTCAAATTCGTCACGCAACGCTCCTTAGTCAACGTTAGCTGAGGAGAAGCGTTGCGTGACAATTCTGAGAATAGCTGCGCAGGAGGCTGCCGTGAGCCAATGAGTAACAAAAGTAGTTGGCACACCTCCCCTCCTGGGTGGGCGAAAAACATTCATTCGACATAATAAATATTATCTCATGATATATTATACAACCTATTCACAACCTATTATAATATAAATATTATAATAGGTCGCTTGCAAGTCCTCCCTTTCCCCTTGAACAATGTTACCAGAAATTTGTGATCATTTCGTAAAACCAGGCAACATTCAAATGGGGAGGATGGGAGATAAATAAAGGTTACAGGAAAATTCAGAGAGAATTCAGTTTTATATCAGGAAAACATTTTCATGTTTACATGTTCGTCTAATCAACTTTTTTTTTTTTGAAAATGTATTGATATAGAGACGAGAAATTACATTCTGGGCATCGTTCAGAAAACAGGATATTTGCTTTTAAAATCATCAGTGTTGAGTGTGCTCGTGACATAGCGCAGAGCACGCTTCTTAATTCAAAGAACAAGCCAAAAATTTTCCCCTCTTCGTCAGTCATTTCAAGAATTTATGGGGTTAAGTGTTTTCCTAGAAGCGTTCTGCGCACGGATACTTATCATCTTTATTTATTAAAAAATAAGTTTTGCAAATAAATTTTTGCCTCTGTTTCGAGCAAATGTTTTAAAATAACGAACTCATAATTGTCTCGACGAACTTGGCGGATGATTCACTGCGTCTGGCGGCGTCAAAACAGTTCCGATTGAAAATTTGCCCTTTGGACTTACCTTCCCGTTAAATGCACAGAAGGTAGTGATTTCATATGGTTTGTATGAAGAAGACAGCGATTAAATATATCCTCTTGTGTGAATTGTGTTCTCTTGAATGTGCCATGTTATCTGGTACACGTGCAAGCCCATATTTACGCTTATTTTTTCGCCATCACCGCCATGGTGAGAAAGGTCTCTTACATGTTCAACGCAGCATTCAGTCATGTGCTGGCAATTTTTCAACGGTTTGTCGTAATGAAGTTCATCAGTCTGCAATATTCGACGTCTGAACTTAATATGAAGACGCAGAGGTAATTCTAGCTTCGTAAAAATTTACGTGATATAGATCACCTACCTACGTGCTCGAAGTCGGACTGATCCCCACCACGACAGATTAAAACTAGGTGAACCAAAATCACTGTATATAGTGTTATCTTTGCTAACATGGTCATCTTAAATCAGAGAGCACTTTTAAAAACTCTTTCGTGTGTTCCACAGCACTTTTGGTGATGTGTTACATGGAAAATAAATCATAGGCGTTCGTTCTGGTTTTTTTAAAAAACAGAAGCTCTCAGACCACCGCAAATGTTCTTGTCTGGGTCTAGGCTGGGATCGCTTTCAGGTCTTGCGCTTGAGAATCTGGGTCATGGAATAGTGCCAAGACGTTTAGAGGGCTTGTTTTGTTCACACAAATCGATAACGAATCGAGAGTTTAACAGGAGTATGAGCTAAAATCTGAGAGATCAGAGCTAAGAAATTGTAAAAAGCTGTTGTTTGATGAAAAAGATTATCGATTAACGCTAATTAGCTGGTCATCAACGAGCGATAAACGCATTTGAATCAATAATCAATCAAAACATTGATCAATCAGTCAGCCATTAAGACACTCATTCACTCAGCCCATTAGTTTGTCAGTCAACAACTTTGAAAAAGTCTTTTCTCAATTTTTTTTTCATTGAGGGATACGTTATCCAATCTTTGTGGGTTGTTTTCAGGCATTTGCAACATTTGCACAACAACAAGTGGGCTCCAGTCGAACAAAATCATCGTCAGCCGAAATTTCATGACATCGCACCCTTAAACCTTTACAACTTTCTGATTGCCGATAGGGTCATTTAATTTTAATACGCATTGAAGGAATCTTCACGTGTCCCAGAGCGTTGTAAATTTCATTATAAGTTAGAGTAACAGAGTCGTTTACCAGCCATCGGAGCATGAAACATATGAGACACAAGGGGCTCGCTCTGGACTAAGTGTCTCCAAATCAAGCTTTCTTAAGTGTCTATTGAAAAGAAAAAAGAAACAGACGTCGTGCGCTTCGCAAAGTAACAGAGCAAACGCGTACTGTATGGCATGGAACAAACTCAGCGATTTCTAGATGTCCCCCTTAAAAAGGTCTTTTTATGTTTCCGATCGATGATTTTGTTGCATTTTGCGGAAGCGAAGCTACTATCCCGCAAACTTGTGGTAGCAGTCGGTTCATATGAAACCTTTCACGGATTCCCAGGGTGATATCTCTGGGGGGAAAAGTTTTGACAGTGTGAGATAGAATTGCAACCCTGATTCCCTTATGTCATTTTAAAAATAGATCTAGAAAGCTTTTCCGAAGCTTCCTATGATATATCCCCTTCATCAAGCCATACCACTATCATTTTTCTCACCGGAAAAGTGTCCCGATTGCTTTTGTTATTTCCATAATGTTCCCCCCCACAAAGGTGACTTTAAGCAAGGCTTTTAACTGCTTTTTGAAGTACAAATTTCTTGCTTAACATAACGGAAGCCGGTGAAGAAAAAGTGTGTTATCAGGAAAAATATTGTATTGAATTACTGCACTTGAGATAGTGAACAACTTCGCATAAGTTTGGTGTTCCCCTTCAAAAGAACACCCTGGCAAACAAATTCACCTCTATCACAACATACTTTCGCGAAAGTTTATTTAGCCGCAGAAACACCTTACCGAAAAGTGAAAAGGCATAAAAAAATCAACCTTAAGGAGATTCATTAGTGACAGATACTTCCCGCAATTTTACTGCTAATAACAATGACGAAAAAGGGACAAATTTTCCACGCATGAAAAAAGGTCATGGAACTCGCTGATCAAAGATTTTCCTTTGTGAGGTTCTGGGTCCAAAAAAATTAATGATCATTCGCGGTCTCAAACATGGCTGGTATAAAAAAAGTAAACAAATAAAAAAAAAAAGAAATTAAATTAGAGAGTAAAAATTTGAATCTACAAGTAATGAATGCGAACTAGGTAAATGTTAAGGTTTGAGCGTTTTTCCTAGTGGACGTTTCAGATATAAGTTTAAAATTGCGTGGCGAAAGATTAATCTTGAGTTCTTAAAGAACCATGAA